>NW_027591348.1:0-94296 GCF_964213995.1 Mustelus asterias | reverse complement strand
CTGCGCCCCCCGGCCTCCCCCTCTGCGCCCCCGGCCTCCCCTCTGCGCCCCCCGGCCTCCAGTCTGCGCCCCCCCCGCCTCCCCTCTGCGCCCCCCCCCGCCTCCCCTCTGCGCCCCCCGCCTCCCCTCTGCGCCCCCCGCCTCCCCTCTGCGCCCCCAGGCCTCCCCTCTGCGCCCCCCGGCCTCCCCTCTGCGCCCCCCGGCCTCCCCTCTGCGCCCCCCGGCCTCCCCTCTACGCCCCCCCGCCTCCCCTCTGCGCCCCCCCGCCTCCCCTCTGCGCCCCCCCCGCCTCCCCTCTGCGCCTCCCCGCCTCCCCTCTGCGCCCCCCCGCCTCCCCTCTACGCCCCCCCCGCCAACCCTCTGCGCCGCCCCGCCTCCCCTCTGCGCCCCCCCGCCTCCCCTCTGCGCCCCCCCTCTGCGCCCCCCCTCTGCGCCCCCCCTCTGCGCCCCCCCTCTGCGCCCCCCCTCTGCGCCCCCCTTCTGCGCCCCCCTCTGCGCCCCCTCTCTGCGCCCCCTCTCTGCGCCCCTCCTCTGCGCCCCTCCTCTGCGCCCCCCCTCTGCGCCCACCCTCTGCACCCCCCATTTGGGCCCCCCCCGCCTCCCCTCTGTGCCCCCCCGCCTCCCTTCTGTGCCCCCCCCGCCTACCCTCTGCCCCCCCCCGCCTCCCCTCTGCGCCCCCTCTCTGCGCCCCCCTCTGCACCCCCCGCCTCCCCTCTGCGCCCCCCGCCTCCCCTCTGCCCCCCCCCCCGCCTCCCCTCGGCGCCCCCCGCCTCCCCTCTGCACCCCCCGCCTCCCCTCTGCACCCCCCCGCCCTCCCCTCTGCGCCCCCCGCCTCCCCTCTACGCCCCCCCCCTCCCCTCTGCGCCGCCCCGCCTCCCCTCTGCGCCCCCCCCGCCTCCCCTCTGCGCCCCCCCCTCTGCGCCCCCCCTCTGCGCCCCCCCCTCTGCGCCCCCCCCTCTGCGCCCCCCTTCTGCGCCCCCCTTCTGCGCCCCCCTTCTGCGCCCCCCTTCTGCGCCCCCTTCTGCGCCCCCCCTCTGCGCCCCCCCTCTGCGCCTCCCCTCTGCGCCCCCCCCCTGCGCCCCCCTTCTGCGCCCCCCTTCTGCGCCTCCCCTCTGCGCCTCCCTCTGCGCCCCCCTCTGCGCCTCCCCGCCTTCCTTCTGCGCCCCCCCTGCGCCCCCCCTCTGCGGCTCCCTCTGCGCCCACCCTCTGCGCCCCCCATCTGCACCCCCATTTGGGCCCCCCCCGCCTCCCCTCTGTGCCCCCCCGCCTCCCCTCTGTGCCCCCCCGCCTCCCCTCTGTGCCCCCCCGCCTACCCTCTGCGCCCCCCTGCCTCCCCTCTGCGCCCCCCCTCTGCACCCCCCGCCTCCCCTGTGCGTCCCCCGCCTCGCTTCTGCGCCCCCCTGCCTCGCTTCTGCGCCCCCCCGCCTCCCCTCTGCGCCCCCCCCGCCTCCCCTCTGCGCCCCCGCCTCCCCTCTGCGCCCCCCCGCCTCCCCTCTGCGCCCCCCGCCTCCTCTCTGCGCCCCCCCGCCTCCTCTCTGCGCCCCCCCCGCCTCCTCTCTGCGCCCCCCCGCCTCCCCTCTGCGCCCCCCCGCCTCCCCTCTGCGCCCCCCCGCCTCCCCTCTGCGCCCCCCGCCTCCCCTCTGCGCCCCCCCGCCTCCCCTCTGCGCCCCCCGCCTCCCTTCTGCGCCCCCCCGCCTCCCCTCTGCGCCCCCCCGCCTCCCCTCTGCGCCCCCCCGCCTCCCCTCTGCGCCCCCCCGCCTCCCCTCTGCGCCCCCCCGCCTCCCCTCTGCGCCCCCCCGCCTCCCCTCTGCGCCCCCCCGCCTCCCCTCTGCGCCCCCCTGCCTCCCCTCTGCGCCCCCCCTCCTCCCCTCTGCGCCCCCCCGCCTCCCCTCTGCGCCCCCCCGCCTCCCCACCGCGCCCCCCTCCCCTCCGTGCGCCCGCCTTTTCCAGCAATGGTCAGCAGAGCGGCGACGCTGATTGGCTGTTGCAGGGCAGATTTGCATCGGGCTGTCACTGCTTACAGAAAGTGGACCTCAGCAAGGCACTCTGTGTTCGAGTGAAGGCAAGCGACCACTAGAGGGCTGCAGACCTGTTTGTGGAAGAGCTGTTGTCAAGGGCAAGAATGCTTGAGTGGTGAGGCTTTGGCTTGAGAGGCTTCGCTGAGTGGCGTCTCAGCAGGGTATAGGTAATCTCAGGTAACGTCCTCTTAATTTTCTCTTTTGCCTTGATGCAGTTGGGATGGCAATGAGGACAGTGAGATGCTCCTCCTGCAATATGTGGGAGCTCAGGGAGAATTCCATTGTCCCTGATGCCTCCCCTGTGGGAAGTGCCCCTGGCTGCAGCTCCTGGGAGACCGAGTTAAGTTGCTGGAGCTGATGCTGGATGCACTCAGGATCATCCAGGATGTTGAGCACTTTATAGATAAGTGTTTTCGTGAGGTGGTCACACCTAAGGTGCAGGCAGTGAGTAGCTCAGTGGCCACCAGGAAAGGTAAATGGAGCAAGCAGAAAGTGCAGGAGACCCCTGTGGCCATTCCCCTCATAAGCAAGTATCCTGTTTTGGATACCGTTGGGGGGGATGACCGTTCAGGTGAAAGCATCAGTAACCAGATCTGTGGCACTGTCTGGCTCTGGGCACAGCGGGAAAGGGTAAAGATAAACAGGACCGTAGTGATAGGAGACTCGGTAGTTTGGGGGACAGACAGGAGATTCTGTGGCTGCAAAAGTGAGTCCAGGATGGTGTGTTACCTCCCGAGTGCCAGGGTCAAGGATATCTGAGTGGCTGCAGAACATGTGGGATCCTCAGCAGCAGAGAAGCAAATGAAGAGCTGAAAGGAGATACAGTACTCAGCAAAGGCAAGCTGAATAGACATGATAGGGTAGGAGCATGGAAGGGAGTGGGGAAAACCTGTTGGATTAAATTGCATCTATTTCAATGCAAGATGACTGACAGGTAAGGCTGATGAACTCAGGGCATGGATGGGTACTTGGGGCTGGGACATTATAGCCATAAGAAGCAGGCAAGTGGGTCACAGTCAGGAAAGGGAAAAGTCAGGTGGTAGAGAGTACCCCAGTGGTTGTACCCCTTAAAAATAAGTACTCTTGTTTGAGTACTGTTGGGGTGGACAGCCCACCTGGTGGAAGCAGCAGTGGTCGTGTCTCCGGCGCGGAGTCCAGCCTTATAGCGCAGAAGGGTAAGGAAAGCAGGAGGAAGGCAGTGGTGATCGGGGACTCGACAGTGAGGGGGTCAGACAGACGTTTTTGTGGACGAAGTCGAGAAACGCGGATGGTGGTTTGCCTCCCTGGTGCCGGGATCAGGGATGTTTCTGACTGTATCCAAGAAATCCTGAAGTGGGAGGGAGAGGAGCCAGTGGTCGTGGTGCATACTGGTACCACTGACAGAGGCAGGAAAGGGGAAGGGGTTTTGAAAGGAGAATATAGGAAGTTAGGGAGTTAAGAAGGAACACAAAGATAGTAATCTCGGAATTGCTGCCTGTGCCACGAGACAGTGAGGGAAGGAACGGAATAAGGTGGAGGATAAATGCGTGGCTGAGGGATTGGAGCAGGGGTCAGGGATTCAGGTTCCTGGATCATTGGGACCTCTTTAGGGGCAGGTGCGACCTGCACAAAAAGGACGGGTTTCACTTAAATCCCAGGGGGACCAATATCCTGGCGGGAAGGTTTGCTAAGGCTACTGGGGACTGTTTAAACTAGAATGGTTGCGGGGTGGGAATCAAAATGAGGTGACTGGGAGAGAGGAGGTTAGCTTAAAAATAAAAGGGGCTTGTAGACAGAGTCAGAGGGAGGATACGCAGGTGACGGAGAAGGGGAGCGCTTATTTTAACACAAGAAGTGTAGTGAACAAAATGGATGAGCTTAGAGCGTGGATCACTACTTGGAAGTGTGATGTGGTGGCCATTACAGAGACTTGGTTATCTCAGGGATAGGACTGGATATTTCAAGTGCCGGGTTTCAGATGTTTCAGGAGGGACAGGGAAGGAGGCAAAAGGAGTGGGGGAGTGGCACTGTTGATCAGGGATAGTGTCACGGTTGTAGAAAAGATGGATGCCACAGAGGGATTGTCTGAAGAATCTCTGTGGGTGGAGGTTCGCAACAGGAAGGGATCAATAACTTTACTGGGTGTTTTCTATAGGCCGTCCAATAGTAGCAGGGATGTGGAGGAGCAGATTGGGAAGCAGATCCTGGAGAGATGTGATAATAACAGAGTGGTCGTGATGGGAGATTTTAATTTCCCAAATATCGATTGGAATATCCCGAGGGTAAGGGGTTTAGATGGGGAGGGGTTTGTTAGGTGTGTTCAGGAGGGCTTCCTGATACAGTATGTGGATAAGCCTACAAGAGGAGAGGCTTGGTATTAGGGAATGAACGTGGGCAGGTGTCAGATCTCTCAGTGGGAGAGCATTTTGGGGATAGTGATCATAACTCTATCTCCTTTACATTAGCATTGGAGAGAGATAGGATCAGTCAAGCTAGGAAAGTGTTTATTTGGAGTAAGGGCAATTATGAGGCTATTGGGCAGGAAATTAGAGGCATAAATTGGAAGGAGGTTTTCTCAGGGAAATGTACATAAGAAATGTGGCAAATTTTCAAGGAACATTTGTCTGGAGCTCTGCACAGCAACGTTCCAATGAGACGGGAGTTATGGTAGGTTACAGGAACCATGGTGCACGAAAGCTTGAACGAATTTAGTCAAGAAGAAAAGAAAAGCCTACAAAAGATTCAGGGAGCTTGGTAATGTTAGAAATCTAGAAGAGTATACGCCTCGTAGGAAGAAACTTAAGAGGGAAATTAGAAGAGCAAGAAGGGGTTCGATAAGGTCCCCCATGCAAGGCTTCTCGAAAAAGTGAGAGGGCATGGGATCCAAGGGGCTGCTGCCCTGTGGATCCAGAACTGGCTTGCCCAAAGGAGGCAGAGTGTGTATAGATGGGTTTTTTTCTAATTGGAGGTCGGTCACCAGTGGTGTGCCCCAGGGATGTGTTCTGGGACCCTTGCTGTTTGTCATTTTCATAAATGACCTGGATGAGGAAGTGGAGGGATGGGTTGGTAAGTTTGCCGATGACACGAAGGTTGGTGGGGTTGTGGATAGTCTGGAGGGATGTCAGAAGTTACAGAGGGACATAGATAGGATGCAAGACTGGGCGGAGAAGTGGCAGATGGACTTCAACCCTGATAAATGCGTAGTGGTCCATTTTGGCAGGTCAAATGGGATGAAGGAGTACAATATAAAGGGAAAGACTCTTAATACGGTAGAGGATCAGAAGGACCTTGGGAGTCTGGGTCCATAGGACTCTAAAATCGGCCCCGCAGGTGGAGGAGGTGGTTAAGAAGGCGTATGGTGTGCTGGCCTTTATCAATCGAGGGATTGAGTTTAGGAGTCCGGGGATAATGATGCAGCTATATAAGACCCTCGCCAGACCCCACTTGGAGTACTGTGCTCAGTTCTGGTCGCCTCATTACAGGAAGGATGTGGAAAAGATTGAAAGGGTGCACAGGAGATTTACAAGGATGTTGCCTGGATTGAGTGGCATGCCTTATGAGGATAGGCTGAGGGAACTCGGTCTTTTCTCCTTGGAGAGACGTAGGATGAGAGGAGACCTAATAGAGGTATATAAGATGTTGAGAGGCATAGATCGGGTGGACTCTCAGAGGCTTTTTCCCAGGGTGGAAATGGCTGCTACGAGAGGACACAGGTTTAAGGTGCTGGGGGGGGTAGGTACAGGGGAAATGTTCGGGGGAAGGTTTTCACACACAGGGTGGTGGGCGAGTGGAATCAGCTGCCGTCAGTGGTGGTGGAGGCAAACTCAATAGGGTCTTTTAAGAGACTCCTGGATGAGTACACGGGACTTAATAGGATGGAGGGTTATAGGTAGGCGTAAAAGGTGGGGATATGTTCGGCACAACTTGTGGGGCCGAAGGGCCTGTTTTGTGCTGTCGTTTTCTAAGTTTCTAAGGGGTCATGAGAAGGCCTTGGCAGACAGGATAAAGGAGAACCCCAAGGCATTCTACAAGTATGTTAAGAGCAATAAGATAAGATCTGAAGGAGTAGGACCTATCAAATGTGACGGTGGGAAAGTCTGTATAGAACCGGTAGAAATAGCAGAGGTACTCAATGAATACTTTGCTTCAGTATTCACAGTGGAAAAGGATCTTGGTAGTTGTAGTACAGACTTGCAGTGGACTGAGAAGATTGAGCATTTGGACATTAGGGGAGAGGATGTGTTGGAGCTTTTGAAAAGCATCAAGTTAGATAAATCGTCGGGACCGGATGGGATGTACCCCAGGTTACTGTGGGAGGCGAGGGAAGAGATTGCTGAGCCTCTGGTGATGATCTTTGTGTCATCAATGGAGACGGGAGAAGTTCCGGAGGATTGTAGGATTGCGGATGTGGTTCCGTGATTCAAGAAAGGGAGAAGATATAGCCCGGGAAAATATAGACCAGTGAATCTAACCTCAGTGGTTGGTAAATTGATGGAGAAGATCCTGAGGGGCAGGATTTATGAACATCTGGAGAGGAATAGTATGATCAGTATGATCATCTCAGTTGTTTGGATTTAATATCAGTTTGGGATTAATCTCAGTTGTTTGGATTTAATATCAGTTTGGGTTTAATCTCAGTTGTTTGGGTTTAACCTCAGTTTGTTTGGATTTAATATCAGTTGTTTGGGTTTAATATCAGTTGTTTGGGTTTAATCTCAGTTGTTTGGGTTTAATCTCAGTTGTTTGGATTTAATATCAGTTGTTTGGGTTTAATCTCAGTTGTTTGGGTTTAATCTCAGTTGTTTGGATTTAATATCAGTTGTTTGGGTTTAATATCAGTTTGTTTGGATTTAATCTCAGTTGTTTGGATTTAATATCAGTTGTTTGGGTTTAATCTCAGTTTGTTTGGATTTAATCTCAGTTGTTTGGATTTAATATCAGTTGTTTGGATTTAATATCAGTTGTTTGGATTGAATATCAGTTTGGGTTTAATCTCAGTTGTTTGGGTTTAATCTCAGTTGTTTGGGTTTAATCTCAGTTGTTTGGGTTTAATCTCAGTTGTTTGGGTTTAATCTCAGTTGTTTGGATTTAATATCAGTTGTTTGGGTTTAATCTCAGTTGTTTGGATTTAATCTCAGTTGTTTGGATTTAATATCAGTTGTTTGGGTTTAATATCAGTTTGTTTGGATTTAATCTCAGTTGTTTGGATTTAATATCAGTTGTTTGGGTTTAATATCAGTTTGTTTGGATTTAATCTCAGTTGTTTGGATTTAATATCAGTTGTTTGGGTTTAATCTCAGTTTGTTTGGATTTAATCTCAGTTGTTTGGGTTTAATATCAGTTTGTTTGGATTTAATCTCAGTTGTTTGGATTTAATATCAGTTGTTTGGGTTTAATATCAGTTTGTTTGGATTTAATCTCAGTTGTTTGGATTTAATCTCAGTTGTTTGGGTTTAATATCAGTTTGTTTGGATTTAATCTCAGTTGTTTGGATTTAATATCAGTTGTTTGGGTTTAATCTCAGTTTGTTTGGATTTAATCTCAGTTGTTTGGATTTAATATCAGTTGTTTGGATTTAATATCAGTTGTTTGGATTTAATATCAGTTTGGGTTTAATCTCAGTTGTTTGGGTTTAATCTCAGTTGTTTGGGTTTAATCTCAGTTGTTTGGGTTTAATCTCAGTTGTTTGGGTTTAATCTCAGTTGTTTGGATTTAATATCAGTTGTTTGGGTTTAATCTCAGTTGTTTGGGTTTAATCTCAGTTGTTTGGGTTTAATCTCAGTTGTTTGGATTTAATATCAGTTGTTTGGATTTAATATCAGTTTGGGTTTAATCTCAGTTGTTTGGGTTTAACCTCAGTTGTTTGGATTTAATCTCAGTTGTTTGGGTTTAATCTCAGTTGTTTGGGTTTAATCTCAGTTGTTTGGGTTTAATCTCAGTTTGGATTTAATCTCAGTTGTTTGGATTTAATATCAGTTGTTTGGATTTAATATCAGTTTGGGTTTAATCTCAGTTGTTTGGGTTTAATCTCAGTTGTTTGGGTTTAATCTCAGTTGTTTGGGTTTAATCTCAGTTGTTTGGATTTAATATCAGTTGTTTGGGTTTAATCTCAGTTGTTTGGGTTTAATCTCAGTTGTTTGGATTTAATATCAGTTGTTTGGATTTAATATCAGTTTGGGTTTAATCTCAGTTGTTTGAGTTTAATCTCAGTTGTTTGGGTTTAATATCAGTTGTTTGGGTTTAATCTCAGTTGTTTGGGTTTAACCTCAGTTGTTTGGATTTAATCTCAGTTTGTTTGGATTTAATCTCAGTTGTTTGGGTTTAATCTCAGTTGTTTGGGTTTAATCTCAGTTGTTTGGGTTTAATCTCAGTTGTTTGGATTTAATATCAGTTGTTTGGATTTAATATCAGTTTGGGTTTAATCTCAGTTGTTTGGGTTTAACCTCAGTTGTTTGGATTTAATCTCAGTTGTTTGGGTTTAATCTCAGTTGTTTGGGTTTAATCTCAGTTGTTTGGATTTAATATCAGTTGTTTGGATTTAATATCAGTTTGGGTTTAATCTCAGTTGTTTGGGTTTAACCTCAGTTGTTTGGGTTTAATCTCAGTTTGTTTGGATTTAATCTCAGTTGTTTGGGTTTAATCTCAGTTGTTTGGGTTTAATCTCAGTTGTTTGGGTTTAATCTCAGTTGTTTGGATTTAATATCAGTTGTTTGGATTTAATATCAGTTTGGGTTTAATCTGAGTTGTTTGGGTTTAACCTCAGTTGTTTGGATTTAATCTCAGTTGTTTGGGTTTAATCTCAGTTGTTTGGATTTAATATCAGTTGTTTGGATTTAATATCAGTTTGGGTTTAACCTCAGTTGTTTGGGTTTAACCTCAGTTGTTTGGGTTTAATCTCAGTTTGTTTGGATTTAATCTCAGTTGTTTGGGTTTAATCTCAGTTGTTTGGGTTTAATCTCAGTTGTTTGGATTTAATCTCAGTTGTTTGGATTTAATATCAGTTGTTTGGGTTTAATCTCAGTTTGGGTTTAATCTCAGTTGTTTGGGTTTAATCTCAGTTGTTTGGGTTTAATCTCAGTTTGGGTTTAATCTCAGTTGTTTGGGTTTAATCTCAGTTTGGGTTTAATCTCAGTTTGGGTTTAATATCAGTTGTTTGGATTTAATCTCAGTTGTTTGGGTTTAATCTCAGTTGTTTGAGTTTAATCTCAGTTGTTTGGGTTTAATCTCAGTTTGTTTGGGTTTAATCTCAGTTTGTTTGGGTTTAATCTCAGTTGTTTGGGTTTAATCTCAGTTGTTTGGGTTTAATCTCAGTTGTTTGGGTTTAATCTCAGTTGTTTGGGTTTAATCTCAGTTGTTTGGATTTAATATCAGTTGTTTGGGTTTAATCTCAGTTTGGGTTTAATCTCAGTTGTTTGGGTTTAATCTCAGTTCTTTGGGTTTAATCTCAGTTTGGGTTTAATCTCAGTTGTTTGGGTTTAATCTCAGTTTGGGTTTAATCTCAGTTTGGGTTTAATATCAGTTGTTTGGATTTAATCTCAGTTGTTTGGGTTTAATCTCAGTTGTTTGAGTTTAATCTCAGTTGTTTGGGTTTAATCTCAGTTTGTTTGGGTTTAATCTCAGTTGTTTGGATTTAATATCAGTTGTTTGGATTTAATATCAGTTGTTTGGGTTTAATCTCAGTTGTTTGGGTTTAATCTCAGTTGTTTGGGTTTAATCTCAGTTGTTTGGATTTAATATCAGTTGTTTGGATTTAATATCAGTTTGGGTTTAATCTCAGTTGTTTGGGTTTAACTTCAGTTGTTTGGGTTTAATCTCAGTTTGTTTGGATTTAATCTCAGTTGTTTGGGTTTAATCTCAGTTGTTTGGGTTTAATCTCAGTTGTTTGGATTTAATCTCAGTTGTTTGGGTTTAATCTCAGTTGTTTGGATTTAATATCAGTTGTTTGGGTTTAATCTCAGTTTGGGTTTAATCTCAGTTGTTTGGGTTTAATCTCAGTTGTTTGGGTTTAATCTCAGTTGTTTGGGTTTAATCTCAGTTGTTTGGGTTTAATCTCAGTTGTTTGGGTTTAATCTCAGTTGTTTGGATTTAATATCAGTTGTTTGGGTTTAATCTCAGTTGTTTGGATTTAATCTCAGTTGTTTGGATTTAATATCAGTTGTTTGGGTTTAATATCAGTTTGTTTGGATTTAATCTCAGTTGTTTGGATTTAATATCAGTTGTTTGGGTTTAATATCAGTTTGTTTGGATTTAATCTCAGTTGTTTGGATTTAATATCAGTTGTTTGGGTTTAATCTCAGTTTGTTTGGATTTAATCTCAGTTGTTTGGGTTTAATATCAGTTTGTTTGGATTTAATCTCAGTTGTTTGGATTTAATATCAGTTGTTTGGGTTTAATATCAGTTTGTTTGGATTTAATCTCAGTTGTTTGGATTTAATCTCAGTTGTTTGGGTTTAATATCAGTTTGTTTGGATTTAATCTCAGTTGTTTGGATTTAATATCAGTTGTTTGGGTTTAATCTCAGTTTGTTTGGATTTAATCTCAGTTGTTTGGATTTAATATCAGTTGTTTGGATTTAATATCAGTTGTTTGGATTTAATATCAGTTTGGGTTTAATCTCAGTTGTTTGGGTTTAATCTCAGTTGTTTGGGTTTAATCTCAGTTGTTTGGGTTTAATCTCAGTTGTTTGGGTTTAATCTCAGTTGTTTGGATTTAATATCAGTTGTTTGGGTTTAATCTCAGTTGTTTGGGTTTAATCTCAGTTGTTTGGGTTTAATCTCAGTTGTTTGGATTTAATATCAGTTGTTTGGATTTAATATCAGTTTGGGTTTAATCTCAGTTGTTTGGGTTTAACCTCAGTTGTTTGGATTTAATCTCAGTTGTTTGGGTTTAATCTCAGTTGTTTGGGTTTAATCTCAGTTGTTTGGGTTTAATCTCAGTTTGGATTTAATCTCAGTTGTTTGGATTTAATATCAGTTGTTTGGATTTAATATCAGTTTGGGTTTAATCTCAGTTGTTTGGGTTTAATCTCAGTTGTTTGGGTTTAATCTCAGTTGTTTGGGTTTAATCTCAGTTGTTTGGATTTAATATCAGTTGTTTGGGTTTAATCTCAGTTGTTTGGGTTTAATCTCAGTTGTTTGGATTTAATATCAGTTGTTTGGATTTAATATCAGTTTGGGTTTAATCTCAGTTGTTTGAGTTTAATCTCAGTTGTTTGGGTTTAATATCAGTTGTTTGGGTTTAATCTCAGTTGTTTGGGTTTAACCTCAGTTGTTTGGATTTAATCTCAGTTTGTTTGGATTTAATCTCAGTTGTTTGGGTTTAATCTCAGTTGTTTGGGTTTAATCTCAGTTGTTTGGGTTTAATCTCAGTTGTTTGGATTTAATATCAGTTGTTTGGATTTAATATCAGTTTGGGTTTAATCTCAGTTGTTTGGGTTTAACCTCAGTTGTTTGGATTTAATCTCAGTTGTTTGGGTTTAATCTCAGTTGTTTGGGTTTAATCTCAGTTGTTTGGATTTAATATCAGTTGTTTGGATTTAATATCAGTTTGGGTTTAATCTCAGTTGTTTGGGTTTAACCTCAGTTGTTTGGGTTTAATCTCAGTTTGTTTGGATTTAATCTCAGTTGTTTGGGTTTAATCTCAGTTGTTTGGGTTTAATCTCAGTTGTTTGGGTTTAATCTCAGTTGTTTGGATTTAATATCAGTTGTTTGGATTTAATATCAGTTTGGGTTTAATCTGAGTTGTTTGGGTTTAACCTCAGTTGTTTGGATTTAATCTCAGTTGTTTGGGTTTAATCTCAGTTGTTTGGATTTAATATCAGTTGTTTGGATTTAATATCAGTTTGGGTTTAACCTCAGTTGTTTGGGTTTAACCTCAGTTGTTTGGGTTTAATCTCAGTTTGTTTGGATTTAATCTCAGTTGTTTGGGTTTAATCTCAGTTGTTTGGGTTTAATCTCAGTTGTTTGGATTTAATCTCAGTTGTTTGGATTTAATATCAGTTGTTTGGGTTTAATCTCAGTTTGGGTTTAATCTCAGTTGTTTGGGTTTAATCTCAGTTGTTTGGGTTTAATCTCAGTTTGGGTTTAATCTCAGTTGTTTGGGTTTAATCTCAGTTTGGGTTTAATCTCAGTTTGGGTTTAATATCAGTTGTTTGGATTTAATCTCAGTTGTTTGGGTTTAATCTCAGTTGTTTGAGTTTAATCTCAGTTGTTTGGGTTTAATCTCAGTTTGTTTGGGTTTAATCTCAGTTTGTTTGGGTTTAATCTCAGTTGTTTGGGTTTAATCTCAGTTGTTTGGGTTTAATCTCAGTTGTTTGGGTTTAATCTCAGTTGTTTGGGTTTAATCTCAGTTGTTTGGATTTAATATCAGTTGTTTGGGTTTAATCTCAGTTTGGGTTTAATCTCAGTTGTTTGGGTTTAATCTCAGTTCTTTGGGTTTAATCTCAGTTTGGGTTTAATCTCAGTTGTTTGGGTTTAATCTCAGTTTGGGTTTAATCTCAGTTTGGGTTTAATCTCAGTTTGGGTTTAATATCAGTTGTTTGGATTTAATCTCAGTTGTTTGGGTTTAATCTCAGTTGTTTGAGTTTAATCTCAGTTGTTTGGGTTTAATCTCAGTTTGTTTGGGTTTAATCTCAGTTGTTTGGATTTAATATCAGTTGTTTGGATTTAATATCAGTTGTTTGGGTTTAATCTCAGTTGTTTGGGTTTAATCTCAGTTGTTTGGGTTTAATCTCAGTTGTTTGGATTTAATATCAGTTGTTTGGATTTAATATCAGTTTGGGTTTAATCTCAGTTGTTTGGGTTTAACTTCAGTTGTTTGGGTTTAATCTCAGTTTGTTTGGATTTAATCTCAGTTGTTTGGGTTTAATCTCAGTTGTTTGGGTTTAATCTCAGTTGTTTGGATTTAATCTCAGTTGTTTGGGTTTAATCTCAGTTGTTTGGATTTAATATCAGTTGTTTGGGTTTAATCTCAGTTTGGGTTTAATCTCAGTTGTTTGGGTTTAATCTCAGTTGTTTGGGTTTAATCTCAGTTGTTTGGGTTTAATCTCAGTTGTTTGGGTTTAATCTCAGTTGTTTGGGTTTAATCTCAGTTGTTTGGATTTAATATCAGTTGTTTGGGTTTAATCTCAGTTGTTTGGATTTAATCTCAGTTGTTTGGATTTAATATCAGTTGTTTGGGTTTAATATCAGTTTGTTTGGATTTAATCTCAGTTGTTTGGATTTAATATCAGTTGTTTGGGTTTAATATCAGTTTGTTTGGATTTAATCTCAGTTGTTTGGATTTAATATCAGTTGTTTGGGTTTAATCTCAGTTTGTTTGGATTTAATCTCAGTTGTTTGGGTTTAATATCAGTTTGTTTGGATTTAATCTCAGTTGTTTGGATTTAATATCAGTTGTTTGGGTTTAATATCAGTTTGTTTGGATTTAATCTCAGTTGTTTGGATTTAATCTCAGTTGTTTGGGTTTAATATCAGTTTGTTTGGATTTAATCTCAGTTGTTTGGATTTAATATCAGTTGTTTGGGTTTAATCTCAGTTTGTTTGGATTTAATCTCAGTTGTTTGGATTTAATATCAGTTGTTTGGATTTAATATCAGTTGTTTGGATTTAATATCAGTTTGGGTTTAATCTCAGTTGTTTGGGTTTAATCTCAGTTGTTTGGGTTTAATCTCAGTTGTTTGGGTTTAATCTCAGTTGTTTGGGTTTAATCTCAGTTGTTTGGATTTAATATCAGTTGTTTGGGTTTAATCTCAGTTGTTTGGGTTTAATCTCAGTTGTTTGGGTTTAATCTCAGTTGTTTGGATTTAATATCAGTTGTTTGGATTTAATATCAGTTTGGGTTTAATCTCAGTTGTTTGGGTTTAACCTCAGTTGTTTGGATTTAATCTCAGTTGTTTGGGTTTAATCTCAGTTGTTTGGGTTTAATCTCAGTTGTTTGGGTTTAATCTCAGTTTGGATTTAATCTCAGTTGTTTGGATTTAATATCAGTTGTTTGGATTTAATATCAGTTTGGGTTTAATCTCAGTTGTTTGGGTTTAATCTCAGTTGTTTGGGTTTAATCTCAGTTGTTTGGGTTTAATCTCAGTTGTTTGGATTTAATATCAGTTGTTTGGGTTTAATCTCAGTTGTTTGGGTTTAATCTCAGTTGTTTGGATTTAATATCAGTTGTTTGGATTTAATATCAGTTTGGGTTTAATCTCAGTTGTTTGAGTTTAATCTCAGTTGTTTGGGTTTAATATCAGTTGTTTGGGTTTAATCTCAGTTGTTTGGGTTTAATCTCAGTTGTTTGGATTTAATATCAGTTGTTTGGATTTAATATCAGTTTGGGTTTAATCTCAGTTGTTTGGGTTTAACCTCAGTTGTTTGGATTTAATCTCAGTTTGTTTGGATTTAATCTCAGTTGTTTGGGTTTAATCTCAGTTGTTTGGGTTTAATCTCAGTTGTTTGGGTTTAATCTCAGTTGTTTGGATTTAATATCAGTTGTTTGGATTTAATATCAGTTTGGGTTTAATCTCAGTTGTTTGGGTTTAACCTCAGTTGTTTGGATTTAATCTCAGTTGTTTGGGTTTAATCTCAGTTGTTTGGGTTTAATCTCAGTTGTTTGGATTTAATATCAGTTGTTTGGATTTAATATCAGTTTGGGTTTAATCTCAGTTGTTTGGGTTTAACCTCAGTTGTTTGGGTTTAATCTCAGTTTGTTTGGATTTAATCTCAGTTGTTTGGGTTTAATCTCAGTTGTTTGGGTTTAATCTCAGTTGTTTGGGTTTAATCTCAGTTGTTTGGATTTAATATCAGTTGTTTGGATTTAATATCAGTTTGGGTTTAATCTGAGTTGTTTGGGTTTAACCTCAGTTGTTTGGATTTAATCTCAGTTGTTTGGGTTTAATCTCAGTTGTTTGGATTTAATATCAGTTGTTTGGATTTAATATCAGTTTGGGTTTAATCTCAGTTGTTTGGGTTTAACCTCAGTTGTTTGGGTTTAATCTCAGTTTGTTTGGATTTAATCTCAGTTGTGTGGGTTTAATCTCAGTTGTTTGGGTTTAATCTCAGTTGTTTGGATTTAATCTCAGTTGTTTGGATTTAATATCAGTTGTTTGGGTTTAATCTCAGTTTGGGTTTAATCTCAGTTGTTTGGGTTTAATCTCAGTTTGGGTTTAATCTCAGTTGTTTGGGTTTAATCTCAGTTTGGGTTTAATCTCAGTTTGGGTTTAATATCAGTTGTTTGGATTTAATCTCAGTTGTTTGGGTTTAATCTCAGTTGTTTGAGTTTAATCTCAGTTGTTTGGGTTTAATCTCAGTTTGTTTGGGTTTAATCTCAGTTTGTTTGGGTTTAATCTCAGTTGTTTGGGTTTAATCTCAGTTGTTTGGGTTTAATCTCAGTTGTTTGGGTTTAATCTCAGTTGTTTGGGTTTAATCTCAGTTGTTTGGATTTAATATCAGTTGTTTGGGTTTAATCTCAGTTTGGGTTTAATCTCAGTTGTTTGGGTTTAATCTCAGTTGTTTGGGTTTAATCTCAGTTTGGGTTTAATCTCAGTTGTTTGGGTTTAATCTCAGTTTGGGTTTAATCTCAGTTTGGGTTTAATATCAGTTGTTTGGATTTAATCTCAGTTGTTTGGGTTTAATCTCAGTTGTTTGAGTTTAATCTCAGTTGTTTGGGTTTAATCTCAGTTTGTTTGGGTTTAATCTCAGTTGTTTGGATTTAATATCAGTTGTTTGGATTTAATATCAGTTGTTTGGATTTAATATCAGTTGTTTGGGTTTAATCTCAGTTGTTTGGGTTTAATCTCAGTTGTTTGGGTTTAATCTCAGTTGTTTGGATTTAATATCAGTTGTTTGGATTTAATATCAGTTTGCGTTTAATCTCAGTTGTTTGGGTTTAACTTCAGTTGTTTGGGTTTAATCTCAGTTGTTTGGATTTAATCTCAGTTGTTTGGGTTTAATCTCAGTTGTTTGGATTTAATATCAGTTGTTTGGGTTTAATCTCAGTTTGGGTTTAATCTCAGTTGTTTGGGTTTAATCTCAGTTGTTTGGGTTTAATCTCAGTTGTTTGGGTTTAATCTCAGTTTGGGTTTAATCTCAGTTGTTTGGGTTTAATCTCAGTTTGGGTTTAATCTCAGTTTGGGTTTAATCTCAGTTGTTTGGATTTAATCTCAGTTGTTTGGGTTTAATCTCAGTTGTTTGGATTTAATCTCAGTTGTTTGGGTTTAATCTCAGTTTGTTTGGGTTTAATCTCAGTTGTTTGGGTTTAATCTCAGTTGTTTGGGTTTAATCTGAGTTTGGATTTAATATCAGTTGTTTGGGTTTAATCTCAGTTGTTTGGGTTTAATCTCAGTTGTTTGGGTTTAATCTCAGTTGTTTGGGTTTAATCTCAGTTGTTTGGATTTAATATCAGTTGTTTGGGTTTAATCTCAGTTGTTTGGATTTAATTTCAGTTGTTTGGGTTTAATCTCAGTTGTTTGGGTTTAATCTCAGTTGTTTGGGTTTAATCTCAGTTTGGATTTAATCTCAGTTGTTTGGATTTAATATCAGTTGTTTGGGTTTAATCTCAGTTGTTTGGATTTAATTTCAGTTGTTTGGGTTTAATCTCAGTTGTTTGGGTTTAATCTCAGTTTGGATTTAATATCAGTTGTTTGGGTTTAATCTCAGTTGGTTGGGTTTAATATCAGTTGTTTGGGTTTAATCTCAGTTTGGGTTTAATCTCAGTTGGTTGGGTTTAATCTCAGTTGTTTGGGTTTAATCTCAGTTTGGGTTTAATCTCAGTTTGGATTTAATCTCAGTTGTTTGGATTTAATATCAGTTGTTTGGGTTTAATCTCAGTTGTTTGGATTTAATTTCAGTTGCTTGGGTTTAATCTCAGTTGTTTGGGTTTAATATCAGTTGTTTGGGTTTAATCTCAGTTTGTTTGGGTTTAATATCAGTTGTTTGGATTTAATCTCAGTTTGTTTGGGTTTAATATCAGTTGTTTGGGTTTAATCTCAGTTTGTTTGGGTTTAATATCAGTTGTTTGGGTTTAATCTCAGTTTGTTTGGGTTTAATATCAGTTGTTTGGGTTTAATATCAGTTGTTTGGGTTTAATCTCAGTTGTTTGGGTTTAATCTCAGTTTGGATTTAATCTCAGTTGTTTGGATTTAATATCAGTTGTTTGGGTTTAATCTCAGTTGTTTGGATTTAATTTCAGTTGTTTGGGTTTAATCTCAGTTGTTTGGGTTTAATATCAGTTGTTTGGGTTTAATCTCAGTTGTTTGGATTTAATCTCAGTTGTTTGGGTTTAATCTCAGTTGTTTGGGTTTAATATCAGTTGTTTGGGTTTAATCTCAGTTTGTTTGGGTTTAATATCAGTTGTTTGGGTTGAATCTCAGTTTGTTTGGGTTTAATCTCAGTTGTTTGGATTTAATCTCAGTTGTTTGGGTTTAATCTCAGTTTGGATTTAATATCAGTTGTTTGGGTTTAATCTCAGTTGTTTGAATTTAATATCAGTTGTTTGGGTTTAATATCAGTTGTTTGGATTTAATATCAGTTGTTTGGATTTAATCTCAGTTGTTTGGATTTATTCTCAGTTGTTTGGATTTAATCTCAGTTGTTTGGGTTTAATATCAGTTGTTTGGGTTTAATATCAGTTGTTTGGATTTAATCTCAGTTGTTTGGATTTATTCTCAGTTGTTTGGATTTAATATCAGTTGTTTGGGTTTAATCTCAGTTGTTTGGATTTAATATCAGTTGTTTGGGTTTAATATCAGTTGTTTGGATTTAATATCAGTTGTTTGGGTTTAATATCAGTTGTTTGGATTTAATCTCAGTTGTTTGGATTTAATATCAGTTGTTTGGGTTTAATATCAGTTGTTTGGATTTAATATCAGTTGTTTGGATTTAATCTCAGTTGTTTGGGTTTAATATCAGTTGTTTGGGTTTAATATCAGTTGTTTGGGTTTAATATCAGTTGTTTGGGTTTAATATCAGTTGTTTGGATTTAATCTCAGTTGTTTGGATTTAATATCAGTTGTTTGGGTTTAATATCAGTTGTTTGGGTTTAATCTCAGTTGTTTGGGTTTAATTTCAGTTGTTTGGATTTAATATCAGTTGTTTGGGTTTAATATCAGTTGTTTGGATTTAATATCAGTTGTTTGGGTTTAATATCAGTTGTTTGGATTTAATCTCAGTTGTTTGGGTTTAATATCAGTTGTTTGGGTTTAATATCAGTTGTTTGGGTTTAATCTCAGTTGTTTGGGTTTAATATCAGTTGTTTGGATTTAATCTCAGTTGTTTGGATTTAATATCAGTTGTTTGGGTTTAATCTCAGTTGTTTGTTTTAATCTCAGTTGTTTGGGTTTAATCTCAGTTGTTTGGGTTTAATCTCAGTTGTTTGGGTTTAATATCAGTTGTTTGGATTTAATCTCAGTTGTTTGGATTTAATCTCAGTTGTTTGGATTTAATATCAGTTGTTTGGATTTAATCTCAGTTGTTTGGATTTAATCTCAGTTGTTTGGATTTAATCTCAGTTGTTTGGATTTAATATCAGTTGTTTGGGTTTAATCTCAGTTGTTTGGGTTTAATCTCAGTTGTTTGGGTTTAATCTCAGTTGTTTGGATTTAATATCAGTTGTTTGGGTTTAATCTCAGTTGTTTGGATTTAATCTCAGTTGTTTGGATTTAATCTCAGTTGTTTGGGTTTAATCTCAGTTGTTTGGATTTAATCTCAGTTGTTTGGATTTAATCTCAGTTGTTTGGGTTTAATCTCAGTTGTTTGGGTTTAATATCAGTTGTTTGGATTTAATCTCAGTTGTTTGGATTTAATCTCAGTTGTTTGGGTTTAATCTCAGTTGTTTGGGTTTAATCTCAGTTGTTTGGGTTGAATATCAGTTGTTTGGATTTAATCTCAGTTGTTTGGATTTAATCTCAGTTGTTTGTGTTTAATCTCAGTTGTTTGGGTTTAATCTCAGTTGTTTGGATTTAATCTCAGTTGTTTGGATTTAATCTCAGTTGTTTGGGTTTAATCTCAGTTGTTTGGGTTTAATCTCAGTTGTTTGGATTTAATCTCAGTTGTTTGGGTTTAATATCAGTTGTTTGGGTTTAATCTCAGTTGTTTGGATTTAATCTCAGTTGTTTGGATTTAATCTCAGTTGTTTGGATTTAATATCAGTTGTTTGGATTTAATCTCAGTTGTTTGGATTTAATCTCAGTTGTTTGGATTTAATATCAGTTGTTTGGGTTTAATCTCAGTTGTTTGGATTTAATCTCAGTTGTTTGGATTTAATCTCAGTTGTTTGGGTTTAATCTCAGTTGTTTGGTTTTAATATCAGTTGTTTGGATTTAATCTCAGTTGTTTGGATTTAATCTCAGTTGTTTGGGTTTAATCTCAGTTGTTTGGGTTTAATCTCAGTTGTTTGGGTTTAATCTCAGTTGTTTGGATTTAATCTCAGTTGTTTGGGTTTAATCTCAGTTGTTTGGGTTTAATATCAGTTGTTTGGGTTTAATCTCAGTTGTTTGGGTTTAATCTCAGTTGTTTGGGTTTAATCTCAGTTGTTTGGATTTAATATCAGTTGTTTGGATTTAATCTCAGTTGTTTGGGTTTAATCTCAGTTGTTTGGGTTTAATCTCAGTTGTTTGGGTTTAATCTCAGTTTGGATTTAATATCAGTTGTTTGGGTTTAATCTCAGTTGTTTGGATTTAATATCAGTTGTTTGGGTTTAATATCAGTTGTTTGGGTTTAATATCAGTTGTTTGGATTTAATCTCAGTTGTTTGGGTTTAATATCAGTTGTTTGGGTTTAATATCAGTTGTTTGGGTTTCATATCAGTTGTTTGGATTTAATCTCAGTTGTTTGGGTTTAATATCAGTTGTTTGGATTTAATCTCAGTTGTTTGGGTTTAATCTCAGTTGTTTGGGTTTAATATCAGTTGTTTGGATTTAATCTCAGTTTGGATTTAATCTCAGTTGTTTGGGTTTAATCTCAGTTGTTTGGGTTTAATCTCAGTTGTTTGGATTTAATCTCAGTTGTTTGGGTTTAACCTCAGTTGTTTGGGTTTAATATCAGTTGTTTGGATTTAATCTCAGTTGTTTGGGTTTAATATCAGTTGTTTGGATTTAATCTCAGTTGTTTGGATTTAATATCAGTTGTTTGGGTTTAATCTCAGTTGTTTGGGTTTAATCTCAGTTGTTTGGGTTTAATCTCAGTTGTTTGGATTTAATCTCAGTTGTTTGGGTTTAATCTCAGTTGTTTGGGTTTAATATCAGTTGTTTGGATTTAATCTCAGTTGTTTGGATTTGATATCAGTTGTTTGGGTTTAATCTCAGTTGTTTGGGTTTAATCTCAGTTGTTTGGGTTTAATCTCAGTTTGGATTTAATATCAGTTGTTTGGGTTTAATCTCAGTTGTTTGGATTTAATATCAGTTGTTTGGGTTTAATCTCAGTTGTTTGGGTTTAATCTCAGTTTGGATTTAATATCAGTTGTTTGGGTTTAATCTCAGTTTGGGTTTAATCTCAGT
This sequence comes from Mustelus asterias, assembly GCF_964213995.1. Lineage (NCBI taxonomy): Eukaryota > Metazoa > Chordata > Chondrichthyes > Carcharhiniformes > Triakidae > Mustelus > Mustelus asterias. The sequence continues at coordinate 73,818 of NW_027591348.1, read as the reverse complement.
TGTTTGGATTTAATCTCAGTCGTTTGGGTTTAATCTCAGTTGTTTGGGTTTAATCTCAGTTGTTTGGGTTTAATATCAGTTGTTTGGGTTTAATATCAGTTGTTTGGGTTTAATATCAGTTGTTTGGGTTTAATCTCAGTTTGGATTTAATATCAGTTGTTTGGGTTTAATCTCAGTTTGGGTTTAATCTCAGTTGTTTGGATTTAATCTCAGTCGTTTGGGTTTAATCTCAGTTGTTTGGGTTTAATCTCAGTTGTTTGGGTTTAATCTCAGTTGTTTGGGTTTAATATCAGTTGTTTGGGTTTAATATCAGTTGTTTGGATTTAATATCAGTTGTTTGGGTTTAATATCAGTTGTTTGGATTTAATATCAGTTGTTTGGGTTTAATATCAGTTGTTTGGATTTAATTTCAGTTGTTTGTGTTTAATCTCAGTTGTTTGGATTTAATCTCAGTTGTTTGTTTTAATCTCAGTTGTTTGGGTTTAATATCAGTTGTTTGGATTTAATCTCAGTTGTTTGGATTTAATCTCAGTTCTTTGGGTTTAATATCAGTTGTTTGGATTTAATATCAGTTGTTTGGGTTTAATCTCAGTTGTTTGGGTTTAATATCAGTTGTTTGGGTTTAATCTCAGTTGTTTGGGTTTAATATCAGTTGTTTGGATTTAATATCAGTTGTTTGGGTTTAATATCAGTTGTTTGGATTTAATATCAGTTGTTTGGGTTTAATATCAGTTGTTTGGATTTAATTTCAGTTGTTTGGTTTTAATCTCAGTTGTTTGGATTTTATCTCAGTTGTTTGGGTTTAATCTCAGTTTGGATTTAATATCAGTTGTTTGGGTTTAATCTCAGTTGTTTGGGTTTAATATCAGTTGTTTGGATTTAATCTCAGTTGTTTGGATTTAATCTCAGTTGTTTGGATTTAATCTCAGTTGTTTGGATTTAATATCAGTTGTTTGGGTTTAATCTCAGTTGTTTGGATTTAATCTCAGTTGTTTGGATTTAATCTCAGTTGTTTGGGTTTAATCTCAGTTGTTTGGGTTTAATATCAGTTGTTTGGATTTAATCTCAGTTGTTTGGATTTAATCTCAGTTGTTTGGGTTTAATCTCAGTTGTTTGGGTTTAATCTCAGTTGTTTGGATTTAATCTCAGTTGTTTGGGTTTAATCTCAGTTGTTTGGGTTTAATATCAGTTGTTTGGATTTAATCTCAGTTGTTTGGATTTAATATCAGTTGTTTGGGTTTAATCTCAGTTGTTTGGGTTTAATATCAGTTGTTTGGATTTAATCTCAGTTGTTTGGGTTTAATCTCAGTTGGTGGGTTTAATCTCAGTTGTTTGGGTTTAATATCAGTTGTTTGGGTTTAATCTCAGTTGTTTGGGTTTAATCTCAGTTGTTTGGGTTTAATCTCAGTTGTTTGGGTTTAATATCAGTTGTTTGGATTTAATCTCAGTTGTTTGGATTTAATATCAGTTGTTTGGGTTTAATCTCAGTTGTTTGGGTTTAATCTCAGTTGTTTGGGTTTAATATCAGTTGTTTGGGTTTAATCTCAGTTGTTTGGGTTTAATCTCAGTTGTTTGGGTTTAATCTCAGTTGTTTGGGTTTAATATCAGTTGTTTGGGTTTAATCTCAGTTGTTTGGGTTTAATATCAGTTGTTTGGGTTTAATCTCAGTTGTTTGGGTTTAATATCAGTTGTTTGGATTTAATCTCAGTTGTTTGGATTTAGTATCAGTTGTTTGGGTTTAATATCAGTTGTTTGGGTTTAATCTCAGTTGTTTGGGTTTAATCTCAGTTGTTTGGGTTTAATCTCAGTTGTTTGGGTTTAATCTCAGTTGTTTGGGTTTAATCTCAGTTGTTTGGGTTTAATCTCAGTTGTTTGGATTTAATATCAGTTGTTTGGGTTTAATCTCAGTTTGGGTTTAATCTCAGTTGTTTGGGTTTAATCTCAGTTGTTTGGGTTTAATCTCAGTTTGGGTTTAATCTCAGTTGTTTGGGTTTAATCTCAGTTTGGGTTTAATCTCAGTTTGGGTTTAATATCAGTTGTTTGGATTTAATCTCAGTTGTTTGGGTTTAATCTCAGTTGTTTGAGTTTCATCTCAGTTGTTTGGGTTTAATCTCAGTTTGTTTGGGTTTAATCTCAGTTGTTTGGATTTAATATCAGTTGTTTGGATTTAATATCAGTTGTTTGGGTTTAATCTCAGTTGTTTGGGTTTAATCTCAGTTGTTTGGGTTTAATCTCAGTTGTTTGGATTTAATATCAGTTGTTTGGATTTAATATCAGTTTGGGTTTAATCTCAGTTGTTTGGGTTTAACTTCAGTTGTTTGGGTTTAATCTCAGTTTGTTTGGATTTAATCTCAGTTGTTTGGGTTTAATCTCAGTTGTTTGGGTTTAATCTCAGTTGTTTGGATTTAATCTCAGTTGTTTGGGTTTAATCTCAGTTGTTTGGATTTAATATCAGTTGTTTGGGTTTAATCTCAGTTTGGGTTTAATCTCAGTTGTTTGGGTTTAATCTCAGTTGTTTGGGTTTAATCTCAGTTGTTTGGGTTTAATCTCAGTTGTTTGGGTTTAATCTCAGTTGTTTGGGTTTAATCTCAGTTGTTTGGATTTAATATCAGTTGTTTGGGTTTAATCTCAGTTGTTTGGATTTAATCTCAGTTGTTTGGATTTAATATCAGTTGTTTGGGTTTAATATCAGTTTGTTTGGATTTAATCTCAGTTGTTTGGATTTAATATCAGTTGTTTGGGTTTAATATCAGTTTGTTTGGATTTAATCTCAGTTGTTTGGATTTAATATCAGTTGTTTGGGTTTAATCTCAGTTTGTTTGGATTTAATCTCAGTTGTTTGGGTTTAATATCAGTTTGTTTGGATTTAATCTCAGTTGTTTGGATTTAATATCAGTTGTTTGGGTTTAATATCAGTTTGTTTGGATTTAATCTCAGTTGTTTGGATTTAATCTCAGTTGTTTGGGTTTAATATCAGTTTGTTTGGATTTAATCTCAGTTGTTTGGATTTAATATCAGTTGTTTGGGTTTAATCTCAGTTTGTTTGGATTTAATCTCAGTTGTTTGGATTTAATCTCAGTTGTTTGGATTTAATATCAGTTGTTTGGATTTAATATCAGTTGTTTGGATTTAATATCAGTTTGGGTTTAATCTCAGTTGTTTGGGTTTAATCTCAGTTGTTTGGGTTTAATCTCAGTTGTTTGGGTTTAATCTCAGTTGTTTGGGTTTAATCTCAGTTGTTTGGATTTAATATCAGTTGTTTGGGTTTAATCTCAGTTGTTTGGGTTTAATCTCAGTTGTTTGGGTTTAATCTCAGTTGTTTGGATTTAATATCAGTTGTTTGGATTTAATATCAGTTTGGGTTTAATCTCAGTTGTTTGGGTTTAACCTCAGTTGTTTGGATTTAATCTCAGTTGTTTGGGTTTAATCTCAGTTGTTTGGGTTTAATCTCAGTTGTTTGGGTTTAATCTCAGTTTGGATTTAATCTCAGTTGTTTGGATTTAATATCAGTTGTTTGGATTTAATATCAGTTTGGGTTTAATCTCAGTTGTTTGGGTTTAATCTCAGTTGTTTGGGTTTAATCTCAGTTGTTTGGATTTAATATCAGTTGTTTGGGTTTAATCTCAGTTGTTTGGGTTTAATCTCAGTTGTTTGGATTTAATATCAGTTGTTTGGATTTAATATCAGTTTGGGTTTAATCTCAGTTGTTTGAGTTTAATCTCAGTTGTTTGGGTTTAATATCAGTTGTTTGGGTTTAATCTCAGTTGTTTGGGTTTAATCTCAGTTGTTTGGATTTAATATCAGTTGTTTGGATTTAATATCAGTTTGGGTTTAATCTCAGTTGTTTGGGTTTAACCTCAGTTGTTTGGATTTAATCTCAGTTTGTTTGGATTTAATCTCAGTTGTTTGGGTTTAATCTCAGTTGTTTGGGTTTAATCTCAGTTGTTTGGGTTTAATCTCAGTTGTTTGGATTTAATATCAGTTGTTTGGATTTAATATCAGTTTGGGTTTAATCTCAGTTGTTTGGATTTAATCTCAGTTGTTTGGGTTTAATCTCAGTTGTTTGGGTTTAATCTCAGTTGTTTGGATTTAATATCAGTTGTTTGGATTTAATATCAGTTTGGGTTTAATCTCAGTTGTTTGGGTTTAACCTCAGTTGTTTGGGTTTAATCTCAGTTTGTTTGGATTTAATCTCAGTTGTTTGGGTTTAATCTCAGTTGTTTGGGTTTAATCTCAGTTGTTTGGGTTTAATCTCAGTTGTTTGGATTTAATATCAGTTGTTTGGATTTAATATCAGTTTGGGTTTAATCTGAGTTGTTTGGGTTTAACCTCAGTTGTTTGGATTTAATCTCAGTTGTTTGGGTTTAATCTCAGTTGTTTGAATTTAATATCAGTTGTTTGGATTTAATATCAGTTTGGGTTTAATCTCAGTTGTTTGAGTTTAACCTCAGTTGTTTGGGTTTAATCTCAGTTTGTTTGGATTTAATCTCAGTTGTTTGGGTTTAATCTCAGTTGTTTGGGTTTAATCTCAGTTGTTTGGATTTAATCTCAGTTGTTTGGATTTAATATCAGTTGTTTGGGTTTAATCTCAGTTTGGGTTTAATCTCAGTTGTTTGGGTTTAATCTCAGTTGTTTGGGTTTAATCTCAGTTTGGGTTTAATCTCAGTTGTTTGGGTTTAATCTCAGTTTGGGTTTAATCTCAGTTTGGGTTTAATATCAGTTGTTTGGATTTAATCTCAGTTGTTTGGGTTTAATCTCAGTTGTTTGAGTTTAATCTCAGTTGTTTGGGTTTAATCTCAGTTTGTTTGGGTTTAATCTCAGTTTGTTTGGGTTTAATCTCAGTTGTTTGGGTTTAATCTCAGTTGTTTGGGTTTAATCTCAGTTGTTTGGGTTTAATCTCAGTTGTTTGGGTTTAATCTCAGTTGTTTGGATTTAATATCAGTTGTTTGGGTTTAATCTCAGTTTGGGTTTAATCTCAGTTGTTTGGGTTTAATCTCAGTTGTTTGGGTTTAATCTCAGTTTGGGTTTAATCTCAGTTGTTTGGGTTTAATCTCAGTTTGGGTTTAATCTCAGTTTGGGTTTAATATCAGTTGTTTGGATTTAATCTCAGTTGTTTGGGTTTAATCTCAGTTGTTTGAGTTTAATCTCAGTTGTTTGGGTTTAATCTCAGTTTGTTTGGGTTTAATCTCAGTTGTTTGGATTTAATATCAGTTGTTTGGATTTAATATCAGTTGTTTGGATTTAATATCAGTTGTTTGGGTTTAATCTCAGTTGTTTGGGTTTAATCTCAGTTGTTTGGGTTTAATCTCAGTTGTTTGGATTTAATATCAGTTGTTTGGATTTAATATCAGTTTGGGTTTAATCTCAGTTGTTTGGGTTTAACTTCAGTTGTTTGGGTTTAATCTCAGTTTGTTTGGATTTAATCTCAGTTGTTTGGGTTTAATCTCAGTTGTTTGGGTTTAATCTCAGTTGTTTGGATTTAATCTCAGTTGTTTGGGTTTAATCTCAGTTGTTTGGATTTAATATCAGTTGTTTGGGTTTAATCTCAGTTTGGGTTTAATCTCAGTTGTTTGGGTTTAATCTCAGTTGTTTGGGTTTAATCTCAGTTGTTTGGGTTTAATCTCAGTTTGGGTTTAATCTCAGTTGTTTGGGTTTAATCTCAGTTTGGGTTTAATCTCAGTTTGGGTTTAATCTCAGTTGTTTGGATTTAATCTCAGTTGTTTGGGTTTAATCTCAGTTGTTTGAGTTTAATCTCAGTTGTTTGGGTTTAATCTCAGTTTGTTTGGGTTTAATCTCAGTTGTTTGGGTTTAATCTCAGTTGTTTGGGTTTAATCTGAGTTTGGATTTAATATCAGTTGTTTGGGTTTAATCTCAGTTGTTTGGGTTTAATCTCAGTTGTTTGGGTTTAATCTCAGTTGTTTGGGTTTAATCTCAGTTGTTTGGATTTAATATCAGTTGTTTGGGTTTAATCTCAGTTGTTTGGATTTAATTTCAGTTGTTTGGGTTTAATCTCAGTTGTTTGGGTTTAATCTCAGTTGTTTGGGTTTAATCTCAGTTTGGATTTAATCTCAGTTGTTTGGATTTAATATCAGTTGTTTGGGTTTAATCTCAGTTGTTTGGATTTAATTTCAGTTGCTTGGGTTTAATCTCAGTTGTTTGGGTTTAATATCAGTTGTTTGGGTTTAATCTCAGTTTGTTTGGGTTTAATATCAGTTGTTTGGATTTAATCTCAGTTTGTTTGGGTTTAATATCAGTTGTTTGGATTTAATATCAGTTGTTTGGGTTTAATCTCAGTTGTTTGGGTTTAATCTCAGTTTGGATTTAATATCAGTTGTTTGGGTTTAATCTCAGTTGGTTGGGTTTAATATCAGTTGTTTGGGTTTAATCTCAGTTTGGGTTTAATCTCAGTTGGTTGGGTTTAATCTCAGTTGTTTGGGTTTAATCTCAGTTGTTTGGGTTTAATCTCAGTTTGGATTTAATCTCAGTTGTTTGGATTTAATATCAGTTGTTTGGGTTTAATCTCAGTTGTTTGGATTTAATTTCAGTTGCTTGGGTTTAATCTCAGTTGTTTGGGTTTAATATCAGTTGTTTGGGTTTAATCTCAGTTTGTTTGGGTTTAATATCAGTTGTTTGGATTTAATCTGTTTGTTTGGGTTTAATATCAGTTGTTTGGGTTTAATCTCAGTTTGTTTGGGTTTAATATCAGTTGTTTGGGTTTAATCTCAGTTTGTTTGGGTTTAATATCAGTTGTTTGGGTTTAATCTCAGTTTGGGTTTAATCTCAGTTGTTTGGGTTTAATCTCAGTTGTTTGGGTTTAATCTCAGTTTGGGTTTAATCTCAGTTGTTTGGGTTTAATCTCAGTTTGGGTTTAATCTCAGTTTGGGTTTAATATCAGTTGTTTGGATTTAATCTCAGTTGTTTGGGTTTAATCTCAGTTGTTTGAGTTTAATCTCAGTTGTTTGGGTTTAATCTCAGTTTGTTTGGGTTTAATCTCAGTTTGTTTGGGTTTAATCTCAGTTGTTTGGGTTTAATCTCAGTTGTTTGGGTTTAATCTCAGTTGTTTGGGTTTAATCTCAGTTGTTTGGGTTTAATCTCAGTTGTTTGGATTTAATATCAGTTGTTTGGGTTTAATATCAGTTGTTTGGGTTTAATATCAGTTGTTTGGATTTAATCTCAGTTGTTTGGGTTTAATATCAGTTGTTTGGGTTTAATATCAGTTGTTTGGGTTTCATATCAGTTGTTTGGATTTAATCTCAGTTGTTTGGGTTTAATATCAGTTGTTTGGATTTAATCTCAGTTGTTTGGGTTTAATCTCAGTTGTTTGGGTTTAATATCAGTTGTTTGGATTTAATCTCAGTTTGGATTTAATCTCAGTTGTTTGGGTTTAATCTCAGTTGTTTGGGTTTAATCTCAGTTGTTTGGATTTAATCTCAGTTGTTTGGGTTTAACCTCAGTTGTTTGGGTTTAATATCAGTTGTTTGGATTTAATCTCAGTTGTTTGGGTTTAATATCAGTTGTTTGGATTTAATCTCAGTTGTTTGGATTTAATCTCAGTTGTTTGGGTTTAATCTCAGTTGTTTGGGTTTAATCTCAGTTGTTTGGGTTTAATCTCAGTTGTTTGGATTTAATCTCAGTTGTTTGGGTTTAATCTCAGTTGTTTGGGTTTAATATCAGTTGTTTGGATTTAATCTCAGTTGTTTGGATTTGATATCAGTTGTTTGGGTTTAATCTCAGTTGTTTGGGTTTAATCTCAGTTGTTTGGGTTTAATCTCAGTTTGGATTTAATATCAGTTGTTTGGGTTTAATCTCAGTTGTTTGGATTTAATATCAGTTGTTTGGGTTTAATCTCAGTTGTTTGGGTTTAATCTCAGTTTGGATTTAATATCAGTTGTTTGGGTTTAATCTCAGTTTGGGTTTAATCTCAGTTGTTTGGATTTAATCTCAGTCGTTTGGGTTTAATCTCAGTTGTTTGGGTTTAATCTCAGTTGTTTGGGTTTAATATCAGTTGTTTGGGTTTAATATCAGTTGTTTGGGTTTAATATCAGTTGTTTGGGTTTAATCTCAGTTTGGATTTAATATCAGTTGTTTGGGTTTAATCTCAGTTTGGGTTTAATCTCAGTTGTTTGGATTTAATCTCAGTCGTTTGGGTTTAATCTCAGTTGTTTGGGTTTAATCTCAGTTGTTTGGGTTTAATCTCAGTTGTTTGGGTTTAATATCAGTTGTTTGGGTTTAATATCAGTTGTTTGGATTTAATATCAGTTGTTTGGGTTTAATATCAGTTGTTTGGATTTAATATCAGTTGTTTGGGTTTAATATCAGTTGTTTGGATTTAATTTCAGTTGTTTGTGTTTAATCTCAGTTGTTTGGATTTAATCTCAGTTGTTTGTTTTAATCTCAGTTGTTTGGGTTTAATATCAGTTGTTTGGATTTAATCTCAGTTGTTTGGATTTAATCTCAGTTCTTTGGGTTTAATATCAGTTGTTTGGATTTAATATCAGTTGTTTGGGTTTAATCTCAGTTGTTTGGGTTTAATATCAGTTGTTTGGGTTTAATCTCAGTTGTTTGGGTTTAATATCAGTTGTTTGGATTTAATATCAGTTGTTTGGGTTTAATATCAGTTGTTTGGATTTAATATCAGTTGTTTGGGTTTAATATCAGTTGTTTGGATTTAATTTCAGTTGTTTGGTTTTAATCTCAGTTGTTTGGATTTTATCTCAGTTGTTTGGGTTTAATCTCAGTTTGGATTTAATATCAGTTGTTTGGGTTTAATCTCAGTTGTTTGGGTTTAATATCAGTTGTTTGGATTTAATCTCAGTTGTTTGGATTTAATCTCAGTTGTTTGGATTTAATCTCAGTTGTTTGGATTTAATATCAGTTGTTTGGGTTTAATCTCAGTTGTTTGGATTTAATCTCAGTTGTTTGGATTTAATCTCAGTTGTTTGGGTTTAATCTCAGTTGTTTGGGTTTAATATCAGTTGTTTGGATTTAATCTCAGTTGTTTGGATTTAATCTCAGTTGTTTGGGTTTAATCTCAGTTGTTTGGGTTTAATCTCAGTTGTTTGGATTTAATCTCAGTTGTTTGGGTTTAATCTCAGTTGTTTGGGTTTAATATCAGTTGTTTGGATTTAATCTCAGTTGTTTGGATTTAATATCAGTTGTTTGGGTTTAATCTCAGTTGTTTGGGTTTAATATCAGTTGTTTGGATTTAATCTCAGTTGTTTGGGTTTAATCTCAGTTGGTGGGTTTAATCTCAGTTGTTTGGGTTTAATATCAGTTGTTTGGGTTTAATCTCAGTTGTTTGGGTTTAATCTCAGTTGTTTGGGTTTAATCTCAGTTGTTTGGGTTTAATATCAGTTGTTTGGATTTAATCTCAGTTGTTTGGATTTAATATCAGTTGTTTGGGTTTAATCTCAGTTGTTTGGGTTTAATCTCAGTTGTTTGGGTTTAATATCAGTTGTTTGGGTTTAATCTCAGTTGTTTGGGTTTAATCTCAGTTGTTTGGGTTTAATCTCAGTTGTTTGGGTTTAATATCAGTTGTTTGGGTTTAATCTCAGTTGTTTGGGTTTAATATCAGTTGTTTGGGTTTAATCTCAGTTGTTTGGGTTTAATATCAGTTGTTTGGATTTAATCTCAGTTGTTTGGATTTAGTATCAGTTGTTTGGGTTTAATATCAGTTGTTTGGGTTTAATCTCAGTTGTTTGGGTTTAATCTCAGTTGTTTGGGTTTAATCTCAGTTGTTTGGGTTTAATCTCAGTTGTTTGGGTTTAATCTCAGTTGTTTGGGTTTAATCTCAGTTGTTTGGATTTAATATCAGTTGTTTGGGTTTAATCTCAGTTTGGGTTTAATCTCAGTTGTTTGGGTTTAATCTCAGTTGTTTGGGTTTAATCTCAGTTTGGGTTTAATCTCAGTTGTTTGGGTTTAATCTCAGTTTGGGTTTAATCTCAGTTTGGGTTTAATATCAGTTGTTTGGATTTAATCTCAGTTGTTTGGGTTTAATCTCAGTTGTTTGAGTTTCATCTCAGTTGTTTGGGTTTAATCTCAGTTTGTTTGGGTTTAATCTCAGTTGTTTGGATTTAATATCAGTTGTTTGGATTTAATATCAGTTGTTTGGGTTTAATCTCAGTTGTTTGGGTTTAATCTCAGTTGTTTGGGTTTAATCTCAGTTGTTTGGATTTAATATCAGTTGTTTGGATTTAATATCAGTTTGGGTTTAATCTCAGTTGTTTGGGTTTAACTTCAGTTGTTTGGGTTTAATATCAGTTTGTTTGGATTTAATCTCAGTTGTTTGGGTTTAATATCAGTTTGTTTGGATTTAATCTCAGTTGTTTGGATTTAATATCAGTTGTTTGGGTTTAATCTCAGTTTGTTTGGATTTAATCTCAGTTGTTTGGGTTTAATATCAGTTTGTTTGGATTTAATCTCAGTTGTTTGGATTTAATATCAGTTGTTTGGGTTTAATATCAGTTTGTTTGGATTTAATCTCAGTTGTTTGGATTTAATCTCAGTTGTTTGGGTTTAATATCAGTTTGTTTGGATTTAATCTCAGTTGTTTGGATTTAATATCAGTTGTTTGGGTTTAATCTCAGTTTGTTTGGATTTAATCTCAGTTGTTTGGATTTAATCTCAGTTGTTTGGATTTAATATCAGTTGTTTGGATTTAATATCAGTTGTTTGGATTTAATATCAGTTTGGGTTTAATCTCAGTTGTTTGGGTTTAATCTCAGTTGTTTGGGTTTAATCTCAGTTGTTTGGGTTTAATCTCAGTTGTTTGGGTTTAATCTCAGTTGTTTGGATTTAATATCAGTTGTTTGGGTTTAATCTCAGTTGTTTGGGTTTAATCTCAGTTGTTTGGGTTTAATCTCAGTTGTTTGGATTTAATATCAGTTGTTTGGATTTAATATCAGTTTGGGTTTAATCTCAGTTGTTTGGGTTTAACCTCAGTTGTTTGGATTTAATCTCAGTTGTTTGGGTTTAATCTCAGTTGTTTGGGTTTAATCTCAGTTGTTTGGGTTTAATCTCAGTTTGGATTTAATCTCAGTTGTTTGGATTTAATATCAGTTGTTTGGATTTAATATCAGTTTGGGTTTAATCTCAGTTGTTTGGGTTTAATCTCAGTTGTTTGGGTTTAATCTCAGTTGTTTGGATTTAATATCAGTTGTTTGGGTTTAATCTCAGTTGTTTGGGTTTAATCTCAGTTGTTTGGATTTAATATCAGTTGTTTGGATTTAATATCAGTTTGGGTTTAATCTCAGTTGTTTGAGTTTAATCTCAGTTGTTTGGGTTTAATATCAGTTGTTTGGGTTTAATCTCAGTTGTTTGGGTTTAATCTCAGTTGTTTGGATTTAATATCAGTTGTTTGGATTTAATATCAGTTTGGGTTTAATCTCAGTTGTTTGGGTTTAACCTCAGTTGTTTGGATTTAATCTCAGTTTGTTTGGATTTAATCTCAGTTGTTTGGGTTTAATCTCAGTTGTTTGGGTTTAATCTCAGTTGTTTGGGTTTAATCTCAGTTGTTTGGATTTAATATCAGTTGTTTGGATTTAATATCAGTTTGGGTTTAATCTCAGTTGTTTGGATTTAATCTCAGTTGTTTGGGTTTAATCTCAGTTGTTTGGGTTTAATCTCAGTTGTTTGGATTTAATATCAGTTGTTTGGATTTAATATCAGTTTGGGTTTAATCTCAGTTGTTTGGGTTTAACCTCAGTTGTTTGGGTTTAATCTCAGTTTGTTTGGATTTAATCTCAGTTGTTTGGGTTTAATCTCAGTTGTTTGGGTTTAATCTCAGTTGTTTGGGTTTAATCTCAGTTGTTTGGATTTAATATCAGTTGTTTGGATTTAATATCAGTTTGGGTTTAATCTGAGTTGTTTGGGTTTAACCTCAGTTGTTTGGATTTAATCTCAGTTGTTTGGGTTTAATCTCAGTTGTTTGAATTTAATATCAGTTGTTTGGATTTAATATCAGTTTGGGTTTAATCTCAGTTGTTTGAGTTTAACCTCAGTTGTTTGGGTTTAATCTCAGTTTGTTTGGATTTAATCTCAGTTGTTTGGGTTTAATCTCAGTTGTTTGGGTTTAATCTCAGTTGTTTGGATTTAATCTCAGTTGTTTGGATTTAATATCAGTTGTTTGGGTTTAATCTCAGTTTGGGTTTAATCTCAGTTGTTTGGGTTTAATCTCAGTTGTTTGGGTTTAATCTCAGTTTGGGTTTAATCTCAGTTGTTTGGGTTTAATCTCAGTTTGGGTTTAATCTCAGTTTGGGTTTAATATCAGTTGTTTGGATTTAATCTCAGTTGTTTGGGTTTAATCTCAGTTGTTTGAGTTTAATCTCAGTTGTTTGGGTTTAATCTCAGTTTGTTTGGGTTTAATCTCAGTTTGTTTGGGTTTAATCTCAGTTGTTTGGGTTTAATCTCAGTTGTTTGGGTTTAATCTCAGTTGTTTGGGTTTAATCTCAGTTGTTTGGGTTTAATCTCAGTTGTTTGGATTTAATATCAGTTGTTTGGGTTTAATCTCAGTTTGGGTTTAATCTCAGTTGTTTGGGTTTAATCTCAGTTGTTTGGGTTTAATCTCAGTTTGGGTTTAATCTCAGTTGTTTGGGTTTAATCTCAGTTTGGGTTTAATCTCAGTTTGGGTTTAATATCAGTTGTTTGGATTTAATCTCAGTTGTTTGGGTTTAATCTCAGTTGTTTGAGTTTAATCTCAGTTGTTTGGGTTTAATCTCAGTTTGTTTGGGTTTAATCTCAGTTGTTTGGATTTAATATCAGTTGTTTGGATTTAATATCAGTTGTTTGGATTTAATATCAGTTGTTTGGGTTTAATCTCAGTTGTTTGGGTTTAATCTCAGTTGTTTGGGTTTAATCTCAGTTGTTTGGATTTAATATCAGTTGTTTGGATTTAATATCAGTTTGGGTTTAATCTCAGTTGTTTGGGTTTAACTTCAGTTGTTTGGGTTTAATCTCAGTTTGTTTGGATTTAATCTCAGTTGTTTGGGTTTAATCTCAGTTGTTTGGGTTTAATCTCAGTTGTTTGGATTTAATCTCAGTTGTTTGGGTTTAATCTCAGTTGTTTGGATTTAATATCAGTTGTTTGGGTTTAATCTCAGTTTGGGTTTAATCTCAGTTGTTTGGGTTTAATCTCAGTTGTTTGGGTTTAATCTCAGTTGTTTGGGTTTAATCTCAGTTTGGGTTTAATCTCAGTTGTTTGGGTTTAATCTCAGTTTGGGTTTAATCTCAGTTTGGGTTTAATCTCAGTTGTTTGGATTTAATCTCAGTTGTTTGGGTTTAATCTCAGTTGTTTGAGTTTAATCTCAGTTGTTTGGGTTTAATCTCAGTTTGTTTGGGTTTAATCTCAGTTGTTTGGGTTTAATCTCAGTTGTTTGGGTTTAATCTGAGTTTGGATTTAATATCAGTTGTTTGGGTTTAATCTCAGTTGTTTGGGTTTAATCTCAGTTGTTTGGGTTTAATCTCAGTTGTTTGGGTTTAATCTCAGTTGTTTGGATTTAATATCAGTTGTTTGGGTTTAATCTCAGTTGTTTGGATTTAATTTCAGTTGTTTGGGTTTAATCTCAGTTGTTTGGGTTTAATCTCAGTTGTTTGGGTTTAATCTCAGTTTGGATTTAATCTCAGTTGTTTGGATTTAATATCAGTTGTTTGGGTTTAATCTCAGTTGTTTGGATTTAATTTCAGTTGCTTGGGTTTAATCTCAGTTGTTTGGGTTTAATATCAGTTGTTTGGGTTTAATCTCAGTTTGTTTGGGTTTAATATCAGTTGTTTGGATTTAATCTCAGTTTGTTTGGGTTTAATATCAGTTGTTTGGATTTAATATCAGTTGTTTGGGTTTAATCTCAGTTGTTTGGGTTTAATCTCAGTTTGGATTTAATATCAGTTGTTTGGGTTTAATCTCAGTTGGTTGGGTTTAATATCAGTTGTTTGGGTTTAATCTCAGTTTGGGTTTAATCTCAGTTGGTTGGGTTTAATCTCAGTTGTTTGGGTTTAATCTCAGTTGTTTGGGTTTAATCTCAGTTTGGATTTAATCTCAGTTGTTTGGATTTAATATCAGTTGTTTGGGTTTAATCTCAGTTGTTTGGATTTAATTTCAGTTGCTTGGGTTTAATCTCAGTTGTTTGGGTTTAATATCAGTTGTTTGGGTTTAATCTCAGTTTGTTTGGGTTTAATATCAGTTGTTTGGATTTAATCTGTTTGTTTGGGTTTAATATCAGTTGTTTGGGTTTAATCTCAGTTTGTTTGGGTTTAATATCAGTTGTTTGGGTTTAATCTCAGTTTGTTTGGGTTTAATATCAGTTGTTTGGGTTTAATCTCAGTTTGGGTTTAATCTCAGTTGTTTGGGTTTAATCTCAGTTGTTTGGGTTTAATCTCAGTTTGGGTTTAATCTCAGTTGTTTGGGTTTAATCTCAGTTTGGGTTTAATCTCAGTTTGGGTTTAATATCAGTTGTTTGGATTTAATCTCAGTTGTTTGGGTTTAATCTCAGTTGTTTGAGTTTAATCTCAGTTGTTTGGGTTTAATCTCAGTTTGTTTGGGTTTAATCTCAGTTTGTTTGGGTTTAATCTCAGTTGTTTGGGTTTAATCTCAGTTGTTTGGGTTTAATCTCAGTTGTTTGGGTTTAATCTCAGTTGTTTGGGTTTAATCTCAGTTGTTTGGATTTAATATCAGTTGTTTGGGTTTAATCTCAGTTTGGGTTTAATCTCAGTTGTTTGGGTTTAATCTCAGTTGTTTGGGTTTAATCTCAGTTTGGGTTTAATCTCAGTTGTTTGGGTTTAATCTCAGTTTGGGTTTAATCTCAGTTTGGGTTTAATATCAGTTGTTTGGATTTAATCTCAGTTGTTTGGGTTTAATCTCAGTTGTTTGAGTTTAATCTCAGTTGTTTGGGTTTAATCTCAGTTTGTTTGGGTTTAATCTCAGTTGTTTGGATTTAATATCAGTTGTTTGGATTTAATATCAGTTGTTTGGATTTAATATCAGTTGTTTGGGTTTAATCTCAGTTGTTTGGGTTTAATCTCAGTTGTTTGGGTTTAATCTCAGTTGTTTGGATTTAATATCAGTTGTTTGGATTTAATATCAGTTTGGGTTTAATCTCAGTTGTTTGGGTTTAACTTCAGTTGTTTGGGTTTAATCTCAGTTTGTTTGGATTTAATCTCAGTTGTTTGGGTTTAATCTCAGTTGTTTGGGTTTAATCTCAGTTGTTTGGATTTAATCTCAGTTGTTTGGGTTTAATCTCAGTTGTTTGGATTTAATATCAGTTGTTTGGGTTTAATCTCAGTTTGGGTTTAATCTCAGTTGTTTGGGTTTAATCTCAGTTGTTTGGGTTTAATCTCAGTTGTTTGGGTTTAATCTCAGTTTGGGTTTAATCTCAGTTGTTTGGGTTTAATCTCAGTTTGGGTTTAATCTCAGTTTGGGTTTAATCTCAGTTGTTTGGATTTAATCTCAGTTGTTTGGGTTTAATCTCAGTTGTTTGAGTTTAATCTCAGTTGTTTGGGTTTAATCTCAGTTTGTTTGGGTTTAATCTCAGTTGTTTGGGTTTAATCTCAGTTGTTTGGGTTTAATCTGAGTTTGGATTTAATATCAGTTGTTTGGGTTTAATCTCAGTTGTTTGGGTTTAATCTCAGTTGTTTGGGTTTAATCTCAGTTGTTTGGGTTTAATCTCAGTTGTTTGGATTTAATATCAGTTGTTTGGGTTTAATCTCAGTTGTTTGGATTTAATTTCAGTTGTTTGGGTTTAATCTCAGTTGTTTGGGTTTAATCTCAGTTGTTTGGGTTTAATCTCAGTTTGGATTTAATCTCAGTTGTTTGGATTTAATATCAGTTGTTTGGGTTTAATCTCAGTTGTTTGGATTTAATTTCAGTTGCTTGGGTTTAATCTCAGTTGTTTGGGTTTAATATCAGTTGTTTGGGTTTAATCTCAGTTTGTTTGGGTTTAATATCAGTTGTTTGGATTTAATCTCAGTTTGTTTGGGTTTAATATCAGTTGTTTGGATTTAATATCAGTTGTTTGGGTTTAATCTCAGTTGTTTGGGTTTAATCTCAGTTTGGATTTAATATCAGTTGTTTGGGTTTAATCTCAGTTGGTTGGGTTTAATATCAGTTGTTTGGGTTTAATCTCAGTTTGGGTTTAATCTCAGTTGGTTGGGTTTAATCTCAGTTGTTTGGGTTTAATCTCAGTTGTTTGGGTTTAATCTCAGTTTGGATTTAATCTCAGTTGTTTGGATTTAATATCAGTTGTTTGGGTTTAATCTCAGTTGTTTGGATTTAATTTCAGTTGCTTGGGTTTAATCTCAGTTGTTTGGGTTTAATATCAGTTGTTTGGGTTTAATCTCAGTTTGTTTGGGTTTAATATCAGTTGTTTGGATTTAATCTGTTTGTTTGGGTTTAATATCAGTTGTTTGGGTTTAATCTCAGTTTGTTTGGGTTTAATATCAGTTGTTTGGGTTTAATCTCAGTTTGTTTGGGTTTAATATCAGTTGTTTGGGTTTAATATCAGTTGTTTGGGTTTAATCTCAGTTGTTTGGGTTTAATCTCAGTTTGGATTTAATCTCAGTTGTTTGGATTTAATATCAGTTGTTTGGGTTTAATCTCAGTTGTTTGGATTTAATTTCAGTTGTTTGGGTTTAATCTCAGTTGTTTGGGTTTAATATCAGTTGTTTGGGTTTAATCTCAGTTGTTTGGATTTAATCTCAGTTGTTTGGGTTTAATCTCAGTTGTTTGGGTTTAATCTCAGTTGTTTGGGTTTAATATCAGTTGTTTGGGTTTAATCTCAGTTGTTTGGGTTTAATATCAGTTGTTTGGGTTTAATCTCAGTTGTTTGGATTTAATCTCAGTTGTTTGGGTTTAATCTCAGTTGTTTGGTTTAATATCAGTTGTTTGGGTTTAATCTCAGTTTGTTTGGGTTTAATATCAGTTGTTTGGGTTGAATCTCAGTTTGTTTGGGTTTAATCTCAGTTGTTTGGATTTAATCTCAGTTGTTTGGGTTTAATCTCAGTTTGGATTTAATATCAGTTGTTTGGGTTTAATCTCAGTTGTTTGAATTTAATATCAGTTGTTTGGGTTTAATATCAGTTGTTTGGATTTAATATCAGTTGTTTGGATTTAATCTCAGTTGTTTGGATTTAATATCAGTTGTTTGGGTTTAATCTCAGTTGTTTGGATTTAATCTCAGTTGTTTGGATTTAATCTCAGTTGTTTGGGTTTAATCTCAGTTGTTTGGGTTTAATATCAGTTGTTTGGATTTAATCTCAGTTGTTTGGATTTAATCTCAGTTGTTTGGGTTTAATCTCAGTTGTTTGGGTTTAATCTCAGTTGTTTGGATTTAATCTCAGTTGTTTGGGTTTAATCTCAGTTGTTTGGGTTTAATATCAGTTGTTTGGATTTAATCTCAGTTGTTTGGATTTAATATCAGTTGTTTGGGTTTAATCTCAGTTGTTTGGGTTTAATATCAGTTGTTTGGATTTAATCTCAGTTGTTTGGGTTTAATCTCAGTTGGTGGGTTTAATCTCAGTTGTTTGGGTTTAATATCAGTTGTTTGGGTTTAATCTCAGTTGTTTGGGTTTAATCTCAGTTGTTTGGGTTTAATCTCAGTTGTTTGGGTTTAATATCAGTTGTTTGGATTTAATCTCAGTTGTTTGGATTTAATATCAGTTGTTTGGGTTTAATCTCAGTTGTTTGGGTTTAATCTCAGTTGTTTGGGTTTAATATCAGTTGTTTGGGTTTAATCTCAGTTGTTTGGGTTTAATCTCAGTTGTTTGGGTTTAATCTCAGTTGTTTGGGTTTAATATCAGTTGTTTGGGTTTAATCTCAGTTGTTTGGGTTTAATATCAGTTGTTTGGGTTTAATCTCAGTTGTTTGGGTTTAATATCAGTTGTTTGGATTTAATATCAGTTGTTTGGATTTAGTATCAGTTGTTTGGGTTTAATATCAGTTGTTTGGGTTTAATCTCAGTTGTTTGGGTTTAATCTCAGTTGTTTGGGTTTAATCTCAGTTGTTTGGGTTTAATCTCAGTTGTTTGGGTTTAATCTCAGTTGTTTGGGTTTAATCTCAGTTGTTTGGATTTAATATCAGTTGTTTGGGTTTAATCTCAGTTTGGGTTTAATCTCAGTTGTTTGGGTTTAATCTCAGTTGTTTGGGTTTAATCTCAGTTTGGGTTTAATCTCAGTTGTTTGGGTTTAATCTCAGTTTGGGTTTAATCTCAGTTTGGGTTTAATATCAGTTGTTTGGATTTAATCTCAGTTGTTTGGGTTTAATCTCAGTTGTTTGAGTTTAATCTCAGTTGTTTGGGTTTAATCTCAGTTTGTTTGGGTTTAATCTCAGTTGTTTGGATTTAATATCAGTTGTTTGGATTTAATATCAGTTGTTTGGGTTTAATCTCAGTTGTTTGGGTTTAATCTCAGTTGTTTGGGTTTAATCTCAGTTGTTTGGATTTAATATCAGTTGTTTGGATTTAATATCAGTTTGGGTTTAATCTCAGTTGTTTGGGTTTAACTTCAGTTGTTTGGGTTTAATCTCAGTTTGTTTGGATTTAATCTCAGTTGTTTGGGTTTAATCTCAGTTGTTTGGGTTTAATCTCAGTTGTTTGGATTTAATCTCAGTTGTTTGGGTTTAATCTCAGTTGTTTGGATTTAATATCAGTTGTTTGGGTTTAATCTCAGTTTGGGTTTAATCTCAGTTGTTTGGGTTTAATCTCAGTTGTTTGGGTTTAATCTCAGTTGTTTGGGTTTAATCTCAGTTGTTTGGGTTTAATCTCAGTTGTTTGGGTTTAATCTCAGTTGTTTGGATTTAATATCAGTTGTTTGGGTTTAATCTCAGTTGTTTGGATTTAATCTCAGTTGTTTGGATTTAATATCAGTTGTTTGGGTTTAATATCAGTTTGTTTGGATTTAATCTCAGTTGTTTGGATTTAATATCAGTTGTTTGGGTTTAATATCAGTTTGTTTGGATTTAATCTCAGTTGTTTGGATTTAATATCAGTTGTTTGGGTTTAATCTCAGTTTGTTTGGATTTAATCTCAGTTGTTTGGGTTTAATATCAGTTTGTTTGGATTTAATCTCAGTTGTTTGGATTTAATATCAGTTGTTTGGGTTTAATATCAGTTTGTTTGGATTTAATCTCAGTTGTTTGGATTTAATCTCAGTTGTTTGGGTTTAATATCAGTTTGTTTGGATTTAATCTCAGTTGTTTGGATTTAATATCAGTTGTTTGGGTTTAATCTCAGTTTGTTTGGATTTAATCTCAGTTGTTTGGATTTAATATCAGTTGTTTGGATTTAATATCAGTTGTTTGGATTTAATATCAGTTTGGGTTTAATCTCAGTTGTTTGGGTTTAATCTCAGTTGTTTGGGTTTAATCTCAGTTGTTTGGGTTTAATCTCAGTTGTTTGGGTTTAATCTCAGTTGTTTGGATTTAATATCAGTTGTTTGGGTTTAATCTCAGTTGTTTGGGTTTAATCTCAGTTGTTTGGGTTTAATCTCAGTTGTTTGGATTTAATATCAGTTGTTTGGATTTAATATCAGTTTGGGTTTAATCTCAGTTGTTTGGGTTTAACCTCAGTTGTTTGGATTTAATCTCAGTTGTTTGGGTTTAATCTCAGTTGTTTGGGTTTAATCTCAGTTGTTTGGGTTTAATCTCAGTTTGGATTTAATCTCAGTTGTTTGGATTTAATATCAGTTGTTTGGATTTAATATCAGTTTGGGTTTAATCTCAGTTGTTTGTGTTTAATCTCAGTTGTTTGGGTTTAATCTCAGTTGTTTGGATTTAATATCAGTTGTTTGGGTTTAATCTCAGTTGTTTGGGTTTAATCTCAGTTGTTTGGATTTAATATCAGTTGTTTGGATTTAATATCAGTTTGGGTTTAATCTCAGTTGTTTGAGTTTAATCTCAGTTGTTTGGGTTTAATATCAGTTGTTTGGGTTTAATCTCAGTTGTTTGGGTTTAATCTCAGTTGTTTGGATTTAATATCAGTTGTTTGGATTTAATATCAGTTTGGGTTTAATCTCAGTTGTTTGGGTTTAACCTCAGTTGTTTGGATTTAATCTCAGTTTGTTTGGATTTAATCTCAGTTGTTTGGGTTTAATCTCAGTTGTTTGGGTTTAATCTCAGTTGTTTGGGTTTAATCTCAGTTGTTTGGATTTAATATCAGTTGTTTGGATTTAATATCAGTTTGGGTTTAATCTCAGTTGTTTGGATTTAATCTCAGTTGTTTGGGTTTAATCTCAGTTGTTTGGGTTTAATCTCAGTTGTTTGGATTTAATATCAGTTGTTTGGATTTAATATCAGTTTGGGTTTAATCTCAGTTGTTTGGGTTTAACCTCAGTTGTTTGGGTTTAATCTCAGTTTGTTTGGATTTAATCTCAGTTGTTTGGGTTTAATCTCAGTTGTTTGGGTTTAATCTCAGTTGTTTGGGTTTAATCTCAGTTGTTTGGATTTAATATCAGTTGTTTGGATTTAATATCAGTTTGGGTTTAATCTGAGTTGTTTGGGTTTAACCTCAGTTGTTTGGATTTAATCTCAGTTGTTTGGGTTTAATCTCAGTTGTTTGAATTTAATATCAGTTGTTTGGATTTAATATCAGTTTGGGTTTAATCTCAGTTGTTTGAGTTTAACCTCAGTTGTTTGGGTTTAATCTCAGTTTGTTTGGATTTAATCTCAGTTGTTTGGGTTTAATCTCAGTTGTTTGGGTTTAATCTCAGTTGTTTGGATTTAATCTCAGTTGTTTGGATTTAATATCAGTTGTTTGGGTTTAATCTCAGTTTGGGTTTAATCTCAGTTGTTTGGGTTTAATCTCAGTTGTTTGGGTTTAATCTCAGTTTGGGTTTAATCTCAGTTGTTTGGGTTTAATCTCAGTTTGGGTTTAATCTCAGTTTGGGTTTAATATCAGTTGTTTGGATTTAATCTCAGTTGTTTGGGTTTAATCTCAGTTGTTTGAGTTTAATCTCAGTTGTTTGGGTTTAATCTCAGTTTGTTTGGGTTTAATCTCAGTTTGTTTGGGTTTAATCTCAGTTGTTTGGGTTTAATCTCAGTTGTTTGGGTTTAATCTCAGTTGTTTGGGTTTAATCTCAGTTGTTTGGGTTTAATCTCAGTTGTTTGGATTTAATATCAGTTGTTTGGGTTTAATCTCAGTTTGGGTTTAATCTCAGTTGTTTGGGTTTAATCTCAGTTGTTTGGGTTTAATCTCAGTTTGGGTTTAATCTCAGTTGTTTGGGTTTAATCTCAGTTTGGGTTTAATCTCAGTTTGGGTTTAATATCAGTTGTTTGGATTTAATCTCAGTTGTTTGGGTTTAATCTCAGTTGTTTGAGTTTAATCTCAGTTGTTTGGGTTTAATCTCAGTTTGTTTGGGTTTAATCTCAGTTGTTTGGATTTAATATCAGTTGTTTGGATTTAATATCAGTTGTTTGGATTTAATATCAGTTGTTTGGGTTTAATCTCAGTTGTTTGGGTTTAATCTCAGTTGTTTGGGTTTAATCTCAGTTGTTTGGATTTAATATCAGTTGTTTGGATTTAATATCAGTTTGGGTTTAATCTCAGTTGTTTGGGTTTAACTTCAGTTGTTTGGGTTTAATCTCAGTTTGTTTGGATTTAATCTCAGTTGTTTGGGTTTAATCTCAGTTGTTTGGGTTTAATCTCAGTTGTTTGGATTTAATCTCAGTTGTTTGGGTTTAATCTCAGTTGTTTGGATTTAATATCAGTTGTTTGGGTTTAATCTCAGTTTGGGTTTAATCTCAGTTGTTTGGGTTTAATCTCAGTTGTTTGGGTTTAATCTCAGTTGTTTGGGTTTAATCTCAGTTTGGGTTTAATCTCAGTTGTTTGGGTTTAATCTCAGTTTGGGTTTAATCTCAGTTTGGGTTTAATCTCAGTTGTTTGGATTTAATCTCAGTTGTTTGGGTTTAATCTCAGTTGTTTGAGTTTAATCTCAGTTGTTTGGGTTTAATCTCAGTTTGTTTGGGTTTAATCTCAGTTGTTTGGGTTTAATCTCAGTTGTTTGGGTTTAATCTGAGTTTGGATTTAATATCAGTTGTTTGGGTTTAATCTCAGTTGTTTGGGTTTAATCTCAGTTGTTTGGGTTTAATCTCAGTTGTTTGGGTTTAATCTCAGTTGTTTGGATTTAATATCAGTTGTTTGGGTTTAATCTCAGTTGTTTGGATTTAATTTCAGTTGTTTGGGTTTAATCTCAGTTGTTTGGGTTTAATCTCAGTTGTTTGGGTTTAATCTCAGTTTGGATTTAATCTCAGTTGTTTGGATTTAATATCAGTTGTTTGGGTTTAATCTCAGTTGTTTGGATTTAATTTCAGTTGCTTGGGTTTAATCTCAGTTGTTTGGGTTTAATATCAGTTGTTTGGATTTAATCTCAGTTTGTTTGGGTTTAATATCAGTTGTTTGGATTTAATCTCAGTTTGTTTGGGTTTAATATCAGTTGTTTGGATTTAATATCAGTTGTTTGGGTTTAATCTCAGTTGTTTGGGTTTAATCTCAGTTTGGATTTAATATCAGTTGTTTGGGTTTAATCTCAGTTGGTTGGGTTTAATATCAGTTGTTTGGGTTTAATCTCAGTTTGGGTTTAATCTCAGTTGGTTGGGTTTAATCTCAGTTGTTTGGGTTTAATCTCAGTTGTTTGGGTTTAATCTCAGTTTGGATTTAATCTCAGTTGTTTGGATTTAATATCAGTTGTTTGGGTTTAATCTCAGTTGTTTGGATTTAATTTCAGTTGCTTGGGTTTAATCTCAGTTGTTTGGGTTTAATATCAGTTGTTTGGGTTTAATCTCAGTTTGTTTGGGTTTAATATCAGTTGTTTGGATTTAATCTCAGTTTGTTTGGGTTTAATATCAGTTGTTTGGGTTTAATCTCAGTTTGTTTGGGTTTAATATCAGTTGTTTGGGTTTAATCTCAGTTTGTTTGGGTTTAATATCAGTTGTTTGGGTTTAATATCAGTTGTTTGGGTTTAATCTCAGTTGTTTGGGTTTAATCTCAGTTTGGATTTAATCTCAGTTGTTTGGATTTAATATCAGTTGTTTGGGTTTAATCTCAGTTGTTTGGATTTAATTTCAGTTGTTTGGGTTTAATCTCAGTTGTTTGGGTTTAATATCAGTTGTTTGGGTTTAATCTCAGTTGTTTGGATTTAATCTCAGTTGTTTGGGTTTAATCTCAGTTGTTTGGGTTTAATCTCAGTTGTTTGGGTTTAATATCAGTTGTTTGGGTTTAATCTCAGTTGTTTGGGTTTAATATCAGTTGTTTGGGTTTAATCTCAGTTGTTTGGATTTAATCTCAGTTGTTTGGGTTTAATCTCAGTTGTTTGGTTTAATATCAGTTGTTTGGGTTTAATCTCAGTTTGTTTGGGTTTAATATCAGTTGTTTGGGTTGAATCTCAGTTTGTTTGGGTTTAATCTCAGTTGTTTGGATTTAATCTCAGTTGTTTGGGTTTAATCTCAGTTTGGATTTAATATCAGTTGTTTGGGTTTAATCTCAGTTGTTTGAATTTAATATCAGTTGTTTGGGTTTAATATCAGTTGTTTGGATTTAATATCAGTTGTTTGGATTTAATCTCAGTTGTTTGGATTTATTCTCAGTTGTTTGGATTTAATCTCAGTTGTTTGGGTTTAATATCAGTTGTTTGGGTTTAATATCAGTTGTTTGGATTTAATCTCAGTTGTTTGGATTTATTCTCAGTTGTTTGGATTTAATATCAGTTGTTTGGGTTTAATCTCAGTTGTTTGGATTTAATATCAGTTGTTTGGGTTTAATATCAGTTGTTTGGATTTAATATCAGTTGTTTGGGTTTAATATCAGTTGTTTGGATTTAATCTCAGTTGTTTGGATTTAATATCAGTTGTTTGGGTTTAATATCAGTTGTTTGGATTTAATATCAGTTGTTTGGATTTAATCTCAGTTGTTTGGGTTTAATATCAGTTGTTTGGGTTTAATATCAGTTGTTTGGGTTTAATATCAGTTGTTTGGATTTAATCTCAGTTGTTTGGATTTAATATCAGTTGTTTGGGTTTAATATCAGTTGTTTGGGTTTAATCTCAGTTGTTTGGGTTTAATTTCAGTTGTTTGGATTTAATATCAGTTGTTTGGGTTTAATATCAGTTGTTTGGATTTAATATCAGTTGTTTGGGTTTAATATCAGTTGTTTGGATTTAATCTCAGTTGTTTGGGTTTAATATCAGTTGTTTGGGTTTAATATCAGTTGTTTGGGTTTAATCTCAGTTGTTTGGGTTTAATATCAGTTGTTTGGATTTAATCTCAGTTGTTTGGATTTAATATCAGTTGTTTGGGTTTAATCTCAGTTGTTTGTTTTAATCTCAGTTGTTTGGGTTTAATCTCAGTTGTTTGGGTTTAATCTCAGTTGTTTGGGTTTAATATCAGTTGTTTGGATTTAATCTCAGTTGTTTGGATTTAATCTCAGTTGTTTGGATTTAATCTCAGTTGTTTGGATTTAATCTCAGTTGTTTGGATTTAATCTCAGTTGTTTGGATTTAATATCAGTTGTTTGGGTTTAATCTCAGTTGTTTGGGTTTAATCTCAGTTGTTTGGGTTTAATCTCAGTTGTTTGGATTTAATATCAGTTGTTTGGATTTAATATCAGTTTGGGTTTAATCTCAGTTGTTTGGGTTTAACTTCAGTTGTTTGGGTTTAATCTCAGTTTGTTTGGATTTAATCTCAGTTGTTTGGGTTTAATCTCAGTTGTTTGGGTTTAATCTCAGTTGTTTGGATTTAATCTCAGTTGTTTGGGTTTAATCTCAGTTGTTTGGATTTAATATCAGTTGTTTGGGTTTAATCTCAGTTTGGGTTTAATCTCAGTTGTTTGGGTTTAATCTCAGTTGTTTGGGTTTAATCTCAGTTGTTTGGGTTTAATCTCAGTTTGGGTTTAATCTCAGTTGTTTGGGTTTAATCTCAGTTTGGGTTTAATCTCAGTTTGGGTTTAATCTCAGTTGTTTGGACTTAATCTCAGTTGTTTGGGTTTAATCTCAGTTGTTTGAGTTTAATCTCAGTTGTTTGGGTTTAATCTCAGTTTGTTTGGGTTTAATCTCAGTTGTTTGGGTTTAATCTCAGTTGTTTGGGTTTAATCTGAGTTTGGATTTAATATCAGTTGTTTGGGTTTAATCTCAGTTGTTTGGGTTTAATCTCAGTTGTTTGGGTTTAATCTCAGTTGTTTGGGTTTAATATCAGTTGTTTGGGTTTAATCTCAGTTGTTTGGATTTAATTTCAGTTGTTTGGGTTTAATCTCAGTTGTTTGGGTTTAATCTCAGTTGTTTGGGTTTAATCTCAGTTTGGATTTAATCTCAGTTGTTTGGATTTAATATCAGTTGTTTGGGTTTAATCTCAGTTGTTTGGATTTAATTTCAGTTGCTTGGGTTTAATCTCAGTTGTTTGGGTTTAATATCAGTTGTTTGGGTTTAATCTCAGTTTGTTTGGGTTTAATATCAGTTGTTTGGATTTAATCTCAGTTTGTTTGGGTTTAATATCAGTTGTTTGGATTTAATATCAGTTGTTTGGGTTTAATCTCAGTTGTTTGGGTTTAATCTCAGTTTGGATTTAATATCAGTTGTTTGGGTTTAATCTCAGTTGGTTGGGTTTAATATCAGTTGTTTGGGTTTAATCTCAGTTTGGGTTTAATCTCAGTTTGGGTTTAATATCAGTTGTTTGGATTTAATCTCAGTTGTTTGGGTTTAATCTCAGTTGTTTGAGTTTAATCTCAGTTGTTTGGGTTTAATCTCAGTTTGTTTGGGTTTAATCTCAGTTGTTTGGATTTAATATCAGTTGTTTGGATTTAATATCAGTTGTTTGGATTTAATATCAGTTGTTTGGGTTTAATCTCAGTTGTTTGGGTTTAATCTCAGTTGTTTGGGTTTAATCTCAGTTGTTTGGATTTAATATCAGTTGTTTGGATTTAATATCAGTTTGGGTTTAATCTCAGTTGTTTGGGTTTAACTTCAGTTGTTTGGGTGTAATCTCAGTTTGTTTGGATTTAATCTCAGTTGTTTGGGTTTAATCTCAGTTGTTTGGGTTTAATCTCAGTTGTTTGGGTTTAATCTCAGTTTGGGTTTAATCTCAGTTGTTTGGGTTTAATCTCAGTTTGGGTTTAATCTCAGTTTGGGTTTAATATCAGTTGTTTGGATTTAATCTCAGTTGTTTGGGTTTAATCTCAGTTGTTTGAGTTTAATCTCAGTTGTTTGGGTTTAATCTCAGTTTGTTTGGGTTTAATCTCAGTTGTTTGGATTTAATATCAGTTGTTTGGATTTAATATCAGTTGTTTGGATTTAATATCAGTTGTTTGGGTTTAATCTCAGTTGTTTGGGTTTAATCTCAGTTGTTTGGGTTTAATCTCAGTTGTTTGGATTTAATATCAGTTGTTTGGATTTAATATCAGTTTGGGTTTAATCTCAGTTGTTTGGGTTTAACTTCAGTTGTTTGGGTTTAATCTCAGTTTGTTTGGATTTAATCTCAGTTGTTTGGGTTTAATCTCAGTTGTTTGGGTTTAATCTCAGTTGTTTGGATTTAATCTCAGTTGTTTGGGTTTAATCTCAGTTGTTTGGATTTAATATCAGTTGTTTGGGTTTAATCTCAGTTTGGGTTTAATCTCAGTTGTTTGGGTTTAATCTCAGTTGTTTGGGTTTAATCTCAGTTGTTTGGGTTTAATCTCAGTTTGGGTTTAATCTCAGTTGTTTGGGTTTAATCTCAGTTTGGGTTTAATCTCAGTTTGGGTTTAATCTCAGTTGTTTGGATTTAATCTCAGTTGTTTGGGTTTAATCTCAGTTGTTTGAGTTTAATCTCAGTTGTTTGGGTTTAATCTCAGTTTGTTTGGGTTTAATCTCAGTTGTTTGGGTTTAATCTCAGTTGTTTGGGTTTAATCTGAGTTTGGATTTAATATCAGTTGTTTGGGTTTAATCTCAGTTGTTTGGGTTTAATCTCAGTTGTTTGGGTTTAATCTCAGTTGTTTGGGTTTAATCTCAGTTGTTTGGGTTTAATCTCAGTTGTTTGGATTTAATATCAGTTGTTTGGGTTTAATCTCAGTTGTTTGGATTTAATTTCAGTTGTTTGGGTTTAATCTCAGTTGTTTGGGTTTAATCTCAGTTGTTTGGGTTTAATCTCAGTTTGGATTTAATCTCAGTTGTTTGGATTTAATATCAGTTGTTTGGGTTTAATCTCAGTTGTTTGGATTTAATTTCAGTTGCTTGGGTTTAATCTCAGTTGTTTGGGTTTAATATCAGTTGTTTGGGTTTAATCTCAGTTTGTTTGGGTTTAATATCAGTTGTTTGGATTTAATCTCAGTTTGTTTGGGTTTAATATCAGTTGTTTGGATTTAATCTCAGTTGTTTGGGTTTAATCTCAGTTGTTTGAATTTAATATCAGTTGTTTGGATTTAATATCAGTTTGGGTTTAATCTCAGTTGTTTGAGTTTAACCTCAGTTGTTTGGGTTTAATCTCAGTTTGTTTGGATTTAATCTCAGTTGTTTGGGTTTAATCTCAGTTGTTTGGGTTTAATCTCAGTTGTTTGGATTTAATCTCAGTTGTTTGGATTTAATATCAGTTGTTTGGGTTTAATCTCAGTTTGGGTTTAATCTCAGTTGTTTGGGTTTAATCTCAGTTGTTTGGGTTTAATCTCAGTTTGGGTTTAATCTCAGTTGTTTGGGTTTAATCTCAGTTTGGGTTTAATCTCAGTTTGGGTTTAATATCAGTTGTTTGGATTTAATCTCAGTTGTTTGGGTTTAATCTCAGTTGTTTGAGTTTAATCTCAGTTGTTTGGGTTTAATCTCAGTTTGTTTGGGTTTAATCTCAGTTTGTTTGGGTTTAATCTCAGTTGTTTGGGTTTAATCTCAGTTGTTTGGGTTTAATCTCAGTTGTTTGGGTTTAATCTCAGTTGTTTGGGTTTAATCTCAGTTGTTTGGATTTAATATCAGTTGTTTGGGTTTAATCTCAGTTTGGGTTTAATCTCAGTTGTTTGGGTTTAATCTCAGTTGTTTGGGTTTAATCTCAGTTTGGGTTTAATCTCAGTTGTTTGGGTTTAATCTCAGTTTGGGTTTAATCTCAGTTTGGGTTTAATATCAGTTGTTTGGATTTAATCTCAGTTGTTTGGGTTTAATCTCAGTTGTTTGAGTTTAATCTCAGTTGTTTGGGTTTAATCTCAGTTTGTTTGGGTTTAATCTCAGTTGTTTGGATTTAATATCAGTTGTTTGGATTTAATATCAGTTGTTTGGATTTAATATCAGTTGTTTGGGTTTAATCTCAGTTGTTTGGGTTTAATCTCAGTTGTTTGGGTTTAATCTCAGTTGTTTGGATTTAATATCAGTTGTTTGGATTTAATATCAGTTTGGGTTTAATCTCAGTTGTTTGGGTTTAACTTCAGTTGTTTGGGTTTAATCTCAGTTTGTTTGGATTTAATCTCAGTTGTTTGGGTTTAATCTCAGTTGTTTGGGTTTAATCTCAGTTGTTTGGATTTAATCTCAGTTGTTTGGGTTTAATCTCAGTTGTTTGGATTTAATATCAGTTGTTTGGGTTTAATCTCAGTTTGGGTTTAATCTCAGTTGTTTGGGTTTAATCTCAGTTGTTTGGGTTTAATCTCAGTTGTTTGGGTTTAATCTCAGTTTGGGTTTAATCTCAGTTGTTTGGGTTTAATCTCAGTTTGGGTTTAATCTCAGTTTGGGTTTAATCTCAGTTGTTTGGATTTAATCTCAGTTGTTTGGGTTTAATCTCAGTTGTTTGAGTTTAATCTCAGTTGTTTGGGTTTAATCTCAGTTTGTTTGGGTTTAATCTCAGTTGTTTGGGTTTAATCTCAGTTGTTTGGGTTTAATCTGAGTTTGGATTTAATATCAGTTGTTTGGGTTTAATCTCAGTTGTTTGGGTTTAATCTCAGTTGTTTGGGTTTAATCTCAGTTGTTTGGGTTTAATCTCAGTTGTTTGGATTTAATATCAGTTGTTTGGGTTTAATCTCAGTTGTTTGGATTTAATTTCAGTTGTTTGGGTTTAATCTCAGTTGTTTGGGTTTAATCTCAGTTGTTTGGGTTTAATCTCAGTTTGGATTTAATCTCAGTTGTTTGGATTTAATATCAGTTGTTTGGGTTTAATCTCAGTTGTTTGGATTTAATTTCAGTTGCTTGGGTTTAATCTCAGTTGTTTGGGTTTAATATCAGTTGTTTGGATTTAATCTCAGTTTGTTTGGGTTTAATATCAGTTGTTTGGATTTAATCTCAGTTTGTTTGGGTTTAATATCAGTTGTTTGGATTTAATATCAGTTGTTTGGGTTTAATCTCAGTTGTTTGGGTTTAATCTCAGTTTGGATTTAATATCAGTTGTTTGGGTTTAATCTCAGTTGGTTGGGTTTAATATCAGTTGTTTGGGTTTAATCTCAGTTTGGGTTTAATCTCAGTTGGTTGGGTTTAATCTCAGTTGTTTGGGTTTAATCTCAGTTGTTTGGGTTTAATCTCAGTTTGGATTTAATCTCAGTTGTTTGGATTTAATATCAGTTGTTTGGGTTTAATCTCAGTTGTTTGGATTTAATTTCAGTTGCTTGGGTTTAATCTCAGTTGTTTGGGTTTAATATCAGTTGTTTGGGTTTAATCTCAGTTTGTTTGGGTTTAATATCAGTTGTTTGGATTTAATCTCAGTTTGTTTGGGTTTAATATCAGTTGTTTGGGTTTAATCTCAGTTTGTTTGGGTTTAATATCAGTTGTTTGGGTTTAATCTCAGTTTGTTTGGGTTTAATATCAGTTGTTTGGGTTTAATATCAGTTGTTTGGGTTTAATCTCAGTTGTTTGGGTTTAATCTCAGTTTGGATTTAATCTCAGTTGTTTGGATTTAATATCAGTTGTTTGGGTTTAATCTCAGTTGTTTGGATTTAATTTCAGTTGTTTGGGTTTAATCTCAGTTGTTTGGGTTTAATATCAGTTGT
The DNA here is from genome assembly GCF_964213995.1 of Mustelus asterias. NCBI lineage: Eukaryota > Metazoa > Chordata > Chondrichthyes > Carcharhiniformes > Triakidae > Mustelus > Mustelus asterias. The sequence goes on along the minus strand of NW_027591348.1, from coordinate 43,935 downwards.
TTGGGTTTAATCTCAGTTGTTTGGATTTAATCTCAGTTGTTTGGGTTTAATCTCAGTTGTTTGGGTTTAATCTCAGTTGTTTGGGTTTAATATCAGTTGTTTGGGTTTAATCTCAGTTGTTTGGGTTTAATATCAGTTGTTTGGGTTTAATCTCAGTTGTTTGGATTTAATCTCAGTTGTTTGGGTTTAATCTCTGTTGTTTGGTTTAATATCAGTTGTTTGGGTTTAATCTCAGTTTGTTTGGGTTTAATATCAGTTGTTTGGGTTGAATCTCAGTTTGTTTGGGTTTAATCTCAGTTGTTTGGATTTAATCTCAGTTGTTTGGGTTTAATCTCAGTTTGGATTTAATATCAGTTGTTTGGGTTTAATCTCAGTTGTTTGAATTTAATATCAGTTGTTTGGGTTTAATATCAGTTGTTTGGATTTAATATCAGTTGTTTGGATTTAATCTCAGTTGTTTGGATTTATTCTCAGTTGTTTGGATTTAATCTCAGTTGTTTGGGTTTAATATCAGTTGTTTGGGTTTAATATCAGTTGTTTGGATTTAATCTCAGTTGTTTGGATTTATTCTCAGTTGTTTGGATTTAATATCAGTTGTTTGGGTTTAATCTCAGTTGTTTGGATTTAATATCAGTTGTTTGGGTTTAATATCAGTTGTTTGGATTTAATATCAGTTGTTTGGGTTTAATATCAGTTGTTTGGATTTAATCTCAGTTGTTTGGATTTAATATCAGTTGTTTGGGTTTAATATCAGTTGTTTGGATTTAATATCAGTTGTTTGGATTTAATCTCAGTTGTTTGGGTTTAATATCAGTTGTTTGGGTTTAATATCAGTTGTTTGGGTTTAATATCAGTTGTTTGGATTTAATCTCAGTTGTTTGGATTTAATATCAGTTGTTTGGGTTTAATATCAGTTGTTTGGGTTTAATCTCAGTTGTTTGGGTTTAATTTCAGTTGTTTGGATTTAATATCAGTTGTTTGGGTTTAATATCAGTTGTTTGGATTTAATATCAGTTGTTTGGGTTTAATATCAGTTGTTTGGATTTAATCTCAGTTGTTTGGGTTTAATATCAGTTGTTTGGGTTTAATATCAGTTGTTTGGGTTTAATCTCAGTTGTTTGGGTTTAATATCAGTTGTTTGGATTTAATCTCAGTTGTTTGGATTTAATATCAGTTGTTTGGGTTTAATCTCAGTTGTTTGTTTTAATCTCAGTTGTTTGGGTTTAATCTCAGTTGTTTGGGTTTAATCTCAGTTGTTTGGGTTTAATATCAGTTGTTTGGATTTAATCTCAGTTGTTTGGATTTAATCTCAGTTGTTTGGATTTAATCTCAGTTGTTTGGATTTAATCTCAGTTGTTTGGATTTAATCTCAGTTGTTTGGATTTAATATCAGTTGTTTGGGTTTAATCTCAGTTGTTTGGGTTTAATCTCAGTTGTTTGGGTTTAATCTCAGTTGTTTGGATTTAATATCAGTTGTTTGGATTTAATATCAGTTTGGGTTTAATCTCAGTTGTTTGGGTTTAACTTCAGTTGTTTGGGTTTAATCTCAGTTTGTTTGGATTTAATCTCAGTTGTTTGGGTTTAATCTCAGTTGTTTGGGTTTAATCTCAGTTGTTTGGATTTAATCTCAGTTGTTTGGGTTTAATCTCAGTTGTTTGGATTTAATATCAGTTGTTTGGGTTTAATCTCAGTTTGGGTTTAATCTCAGTTGTTTGGGTTTAATCTCAGTTGTTTGGGTTTAATCTCAGTTGTTTGGGTTTAATCTCAGTTTGGGTTTAATCTCAGTTGTTTGGGTTTAATCTCAGTTTGGGTTTAATCTCAGTTTGGGTTTAATCTCAGTTGTTTGGACTTAATCTCAGTTGTTTGGGTTTAATCTCAGTTGTTTGAGTTTAATCTCAGTTGTTTGGGTTTAATCTCAGTTTGTTTGGGTTTAATCTCAGTTGTTTGGGTTTAATCTCAGTTGTTTGGGTTTAATCTGAGTTTGGATTTAATATCAGTTGTTTGGGTTTAATCTCAGTTGTTTGGGTTTAATCTCAGTTGTTTGGGTTTAATCTCAGTTGTTTGGGTTTAATATCAGTTGTTTGGGTTTAATCTCAGTTGTTTGGATTTAATTTCAGTTGTTTGGGTTTAATCTCAGTTGTTTGGGTTTAATCTCAGTTGTTTGGGTTTAATCTCAGTTTGGATTTAATCTCAGTTGTTTGGATTTAATATCAGTTGTTTGGGTTTAATCTCAGTTGTTTGGATTTAATTTCAGTTGCTTGGGTTTAATCTCAGTTGTTTGGGTTTAATATCAGTTGTTTGGGTTTAATCTCAGTTTGTTTGGGTTTAATATCAGTTGTTTGGATTTAATCTCAGTTTGTTTGGGTTTAATATCAGTTGTTTGGATTTAATATCAGTTGTTTGGGTTTAATCTCAGTTGTTTGGGTTTAATCTCAGTTTGGATTTAATATCAGTTGTTTGGGTTTAATCTCAGTTGGTTGGGTTTAATATCAGTTGTTTGGGTTTAATCTCAGTTTGGGTTTAATCTCAGTTTGGGTTTAATATCAGTTGTTTGGATTTAATCTCAGTTGTTTGGGTTTAATCTCAGTTGTTTGAGTTTAATCTCAGTTGTTTGGGTTTAATCTCAGTTTGTTTGGGTTTAATCTCAGTTGTTTGGATTTAATATCAGTTGTTTGGATTTAATATCAGTTGTTTGGATTTAATATCAGTTGTTTGGGTTTAATCTCAGTTGTTTGGGTTTAATCTCAGTTGTTTGGGTTTAATCTCAGTTGTTTGGATTTAATATCAGTTGTTTGGATTTAATATCAGTTTGGGTTTAATCTCAGTTGTTTGGGTTTAACTTCAGTTGTTTGGGTGTAATCTCAGTTTGTTTGGATTTAATCTCAGTTGTTTGGGTTTAATCTCAGTTGTTTGGGTTTAATCTCAGTTGTTTGGGTTTAATCTCAGTTTGGGTTTAATCTCAGTTGTTTGGGTTTAATCTCAGTTTGGGTTTAATCTCAGTTTGGGTTTAATATCAGTTGTTTGGATTTAATCTCAGTTGTTTGGGTTTAATCTCAGTTGTTTGAGTTTAATCTCAGTTGTTTGGGTTTAATCTCAGTTTGTTTGGGTTTAATCTCAGTTGTTTGGATTTAATATCAGTTGTTTGGATTTAATATCAGTTGTTTGGATTTAATATCAGTTGTTTGGGTTTAATCTCAGTTGTTTGGGTTTAATCTCAGTTGTTTGGGTTTAATCTCAGTTGTTTGGATTTAATATCAGTTGTTTGGATTTAATATCAGTTTGGGTTTAATCTCAGTTGTTTGGGTTTAACTTCAGTTGTTTGGGTTTAATCTCAGTTTGTTTGGATTTAATCTCAGTTGTTTGGGTTTAATCTCAGTTGTTTGGGTTTAATCTCAGTTGTTTGGATTTAATCTCAGTTGTTTGGGTTTAATCTCAGTTGTTTGGATTTAATATCAGTTGTTTGGGTTTAATCTCAGTTTGGGTTTAATCTCAGTTGTTTGGGTTTAATCTCAGTTGTTTGGGTTTAATCTCAGTTGTTTGGGTTTAATCTCAGTTTGGGTTTAATCTCAGTTGTTTGGGTTTAATCTCAGTTTGGGTTTAATCTCAGTTTGGGTTTAATCTCAGTTGTTTGGATTTAATCTCAGTTGTTTGGGTTTAATCTCAGTTGTTTGAGTTTAATCTCAGTTGTTTGGGTTTAATCTCAGTTTGTTTGGGTTTAATCTCAGTTGTTTGGGTTTAATCTCAGTTGTTTGGGTTTAATCTGAGTTTGGATTTAATATCAGTTGTTTGGGTTTAATCTCAGTTGTTTGGGTTTAATCTCAGTTGTTTGGGTTTAATCTCAGTTGTTTGGGTTTAATCTCAGTTGTTTGGGTTTAATCTCAGTTGTTTGGATTTAATATCAGTTGTTTGGGTTTAATCTCAGTTGTTTGGATTTAATTTCAGTTGTTTGGGTTTAATCTCAGTTGTTTGGGTTTAATCTCAGTTGTTTGGGTTTAATCTCAGTTTGGATTTAATCTCAGTTGTTTGGATTTAATATCAGTTGTTTGGGTTTAATCTCAGTTGTTTGGATTTAATTTCAGTTGCTTGGGTTTAATCTCAGTTGTTTGGGTTTAATATCAGTTGTTTGGGTTTAATCTCAGTTTGTTTGGGTTTAATATCAGTTGTTTGGATTTAATCTCAGTTTGTTTGGGTTTAATATCAGTTGTTTGGATTTAATATCAGTTGTTTGGGTTTAATCTCAGTTGTTTGGGTTTAATCTCAGTTTGGATTTAATATCAGTTGTTTGGGTTTAATCTCAGTTGGTTGGGTTTAATATCAGTTGTTTGGGTTTAATCTCAGTTTGGGTTTAATCTCAGTTGGTTGGGTTTAATCTCAGTTGTTTGGGTTTAATCTCAGTTGTTTGGGTTTAATCTCAGTTTGGATTTAATCTCAGTTGTTTGGATTTAATATCAGTTGTTTGGGTTTAATCTCAGTTGTTTGGATTTAATTTCAGTTGCTTGGGTTTAATCTCAGTTGTTTGGGTTTAATATCAGTTGTTTGGGTTTAATCTCAGTTTGTTTGGGTTTAATATCAGTTGTTTGGATTTAATCTCAGTTTGTTTGGGTTTAATATCAGTTGTTTGGGTTTAATCTCAGTTTGTTTGGGTTTAATATCAGTTGTTTGGGTTTAATCTCAGTTTGTTTGGGTTTAATATCAGTTGTTTGGGTTTAATATCAGTTGTTTGGGTTTAATCTCAGTTGTTTGGGTTTAATCTCAGTTTGGATTTAATCTCAGTTGTTTGGATTTAATATCAGTTGTTTGGGTTTAATCTCAGTTGTTTGGATTTAATTTCAGTTGTTTGGGTTTAATCTCAGTTGTTTGGGTTTAATATCAGTTGTTTGGGTTTAATCTCAGTTGTTTGGATTTAATCTCAGTTGTTTGGGTTTAATCTCAGTTGTTTGGGTTTAATCTCAGTTGTTTGGGTTTAATATCAGTTGTTTGGGTTTAATCTCAGTTGTTTGGGTTTAATATCAGTTGTTTGGGTTTAATCTCAGTTGTTTGGATTTAATCTCAGTTGTTTGGGTTTAATCTCAGTTGTTTGGGTTTAATATCAGTTGTTTGGGTTTAATCTCAGTTTGTTTGGGTTTAATATCAGTTGTTTGGGTTGAATCTCAGTTTGTTTGGGTTTAATCTCAGTTGTTTGGATTTAATCTCAGTTGTTTGGGTTTAATCTCAGTTGTTTGAATTTAATATCAGTTGTTTGGGTTTAATATCAGTTGTTTGGATTTAATATCAGTTGTTTGGATTTAATCTCAGTTGTTTGGATTTATTCTCAGTTGTTTGGATTTAATCTCAGTTGTTTGGGTTTAATATCAGTTGTTTGGGTTTAATATCAGTTGTTTGGATTTAATCTCAGTTGTTTGGATTTATTCTCAGTTGTTTGGATTTAATATCAGTTGTTTGGGTTTAATCTCAGTTGTTTGGATTTAATATCAGTTGTTTGGGTTTAATATCAGTTGTTTGGATTTAATATCAGTTGTTTGGGTTTAATATCAGTTGTTTGGATTTAATCTCAGTTGTTTGGATTTAATATCAGTTGTTTGGGTTTAATATCAGTTGTTTGGATTTAATATCAGTTGTTTGGATTTAATCTCAGTTGTTTGGGTTTAATATCAGTTGTTTGGGTTTAATATCAGTTGTTTGGGTTTAATATCAGTTGTTTGGATTTAATCTCAGTTGTTTGGATTTAATATCAGTTGTTTGGGTTTAATATCAGTTGTTTGGGTTTAATCTCAGTTGTTTGGGTTTAATTTCAGTTGTTTGGATTTAATATCAGTTGTTTGGGTTTAATATCAGTTGTTTGGATTTAATATCAGTTGTTTGGGTTTAATATCAGTTGTTTGGATTTAATCTCAGTTGTTTGGGTTTAATATCAGTTGTTTGGGTTTAATATCAGTTGTTTGGGTTTAATCTCAGTTGTTTGGGTTTAATATCAGTTGTTTGGATTTAATCTCAGTTGTTTGGATTTAATATCAGTTGTTTGGGTTTAATCTCAGTTGTTTGTTTTAATCTCAGTTGTTTGGGTTTAATCTCAGTTGTTTGGGTTTAATCTCAGTTGTTTGGGTTTAATATCAGTTGTTTGGATTTAATCTCAGTTGTTTGGATTTAATCTCAGTTGTTTGGATTTAATATCAGTTGTTTGGATTTAATCTCAGTTGTTTGGATTTAATCTCAGTTGTTTGGATTTAATCTCAGTTGTTTGGATTTAATATCAGTTGTTTGGGTTTAATCTCAGTTGTTTGGGTTTAATCTCAGTTGTTTGGGTTTAATCTCAGTTGTTTGGATTTAATATCAGTTGTTTGGGTTTAATCTCAGTTGTTTGGATTTAATCTCAGTTGTTTGGATTTAATCTCAGTTGTTTGGGTTAAATCTCAGTTGTTTGGATTTAATCTCAGTTGTTTGGATTTAATCTCAGTTGTTTGGGTTTAATCTCAGTTGTTTGGGTTTAATATCAGTTGTTTGGATTTAATCTCAGTTGTTTGGATTTAATCTCAGTTGTTTGGGTTTAATCTCAGTTGTTTGGGTTTAATCTCAGTTGTTTGGGTTGAATATCAGTTGTTTGGATTTAATCTCAGTTGTTTGGATTTAATCTCAGTTGTTTGGGTTTAATCTCAGTTGTTTGGGTTTAATCTCAGTTGTTTGGATTTAATCTCAGTTGTTTGGATTTAATCTCAGTTGTTTGGGTTTAATCTCAGTTGTTTGGGTTTAATCTCAGTTGTTTGGATTTAATCTCAGTTGTTTGGGTTTAATATCAGTTGTTTGGGTTTAATCTCAGTTGTTTGGATTTAATCTCAGTTGTTTGGATTTAATCTCAGTTGTTTGGATTTAATATCAGTTGTTTGGATTTAATCTCAGTTGTTTGGATTTAATCTCAGTTGTTTGGATTTAATATCAGTTGTTTGGGTTTAATCTCAGTTGTTTGGATTTAATATCAGTTGTTTGGGTTTAATCTCAGTTGTTTGGGTTTAATCTCAGTTGTTTGGTTTTAATATCAGTTGTTTGGATTTAATCTCAGTTGTTTGGATTTAATCTCAGTTGTTTGGGTTTAATCTCAGTTGTTTGGGTTTAATCTCAGTTGTTTGGGTTTAATCTCAGTTGTTTGGATTTAATCTCAGTTGTTTGGGTTTAATCTCAGTTGTTTGGGTTTAATATCAGTTGTTTGGGTTTAATCTCAGTTGTTTGGGTTTAATCTCAGTTGTTTGGGTTTAATCTCAGTTGTTTGGATTTAATATCAGTTGTTTGGATTTAATCTCAGTTGTTTGGGTTTAATCTCAGTTGTTTGGGTTTAATCTCAGTTGTTTGGGTTTAATCTCAGTTTGGATTTAATATCAGTTGTTTGGGTTTAATCTCAGTTGTTTGGATTTAATATCAGTTGTTTGGGTTTAATATCAGTTGTTTGGGTTTAATATCAGTTGTTTGGATTTAATCTCAGTTGTTTGGGTTTAATATCAGTTGTTTGGGTTTAATATCAGTTGTTTGGGTTTAATATCAGTTGTTTGGATTTAATCTCAGTTGTTTGGGTTTAATATCAGTTGTTTGGATTTAATCTCAGTTGTTTGGGTTTAATCTCAGTTGTTTGGGTTTAATATCAGTTGTTTGGATTTAATCTCAGTTTGGATTTAATCTCAGTTGTTTGGGTTTAATCTCAGTTGTTTGGGTTTAATCTCAGTTGTTTGGATTTAATCTCAGTTGTTTGGGTTTAATCTCAGTTGTTTGGGTTTAATATCAGTTGTTTGGATTTAATCTCAGTTGTTTGGGTTTAATATCAGTTGTTTGGATTTAATCTCAGTTGTTTGGATTTAATATCAGTTGTTTGGGTTTAATCTCAGTTGTTTGGGTTTAATCTCAGTTGTTTGGGTTTAATCTCAGTTGTTTGGATTTAATCTCAGTTGTTTGGGTTTAATCTCAGTTGTTTGGGTTTAATATCAGTTGTTTGGATTTAATCTCAGTTGTTTGGATTTGATATCAGTTGTTTGGGTTTAATCTCAGTTGTTTGGGTTTAATCTCAGTTGTTTGGGTTTAATCTCAGTTTGGATTTAATATCAGTTGTTTGGGTTTAATCTCAGTTGTTTGGATTTAATATCAGTTGTTTGGGTTTAATCTCAGTTGTTTGGGTTTAATCTCAGTTTGGATTTAATATCAGTTGTTTGGGTTTAATCTCAGTTTGGGTTTAATCTCAGTTGTTTGGATTTAATCTCAGTCGTTTGGGTTTAATCTCAGTTGTTTGGGTTTAATCTCAGTTGTTTGGGTTTAATCTCAGTTGTTTGGGTTTAATCTCAGTTGTTTGGGTTTAATCTCAGTTGTTTGGGTTTAATATCAGTTGTTTGGGTTTAATATCAGTTGTTTGGATTTAATATCAGTTGTTTGGGTTTAATATCAGTTGTTTGGATTTAATATCAGTTGTTTGGGTTTAATATCAGTTGTTTGGATTTAATTTCAGTTGTTTGGGTTTAATCTCAGTTGTTTGGATTTAATCTCAGTTGTTTGTTTTAATCTCAGTTGTTTGGGTTTAATATCAGTTGTTTGGATTTAATCTCAGTTGTTTGGATTTAATCTCAGTTCTTTGGGTTTAATATCAGTTGTTTGGGTTTAATCTCAGTTGTTTGGGTTTAATATCAGTTGTTTGGGTTTAATCTCAGTTGTTTGGGTTTAATATCAGTTGTTTGGATTTAATATCAGTTGTTTGGATTTAATATCAGTTGTTTGGGTTTAATATCAGTTGTTTGGATTTAATTTCAGTTGTTTGGGTTTAATCTCAGTTGTTTGGATTTAATCTCAGTTGTTTGGGTTTAATCTCAGTTTGGATTTAATATCAGTTGTTTGGGTTTAATCTCAGTTGTTTGGGTTTAATATCAGTTGTTTGGATTTAATCTCAGTTGTTTGGATTTAATCTCAGTTGTTTGGATTTAATCTCAGTTGTTTGGATTTAATATCAGTTGTTTGGGTTTAATCTCAGTTGTTTGGATTTAATCTCAGTTGTTTGGATTTAATCTCAGTTGTTTGGGTTTAATCTCAGTTGTTTGGGTTTAATATCAGTTGTTTGGATTTAATCTCAGTTGTTTGGATTTAATCTCAGTTGTTTGGGTTTAATCTCAGTTGTTTGGGTTTAATCTCAGTTGTTTGGATTTAATCTCAGTTGTTTGGGTTTAATCTCAGTTGTTTGGGTTTAATATCAGTTGTTTGGATTTAATCTCAGTTGTTTGGATTTAATATCAGTTGTTTGGGTTTAATCTCAGTTGTTTGGGTTTAATATCAGTTGTTTGGATTTAATCTCAGTTGTTTGGGTTTAATCTCAGTTGGTGGGTTTAATCTCAGTTGTTTGGGTTTAATATCAGTTGTTTGGGTTTAATCTCAGTTGTTTGGGTTTAATCTCAGTTGTTTGGGTTTAATCTCAGTTGTTTGGGTTTAATATCAGTTGTTTGGATTTAATCTCAGTTGTTTGGATTTAATATCAGTTGTTTGGGTTTAATATCAGTTGTTTGGGTTTAATCTCAGTTGTTTGGGTTTAATATCAGTTGTTTGGATTTAGTATCAGTTGTTTGGGTTTAATATCAGTTGTTTGGGTTTAATATCAGTTGTTTGGGTTTAATCTCAGTTGTTTGGGTTTAATATCAGTTGTTTGGGTTTAATCTCAGTTGTTTGGGTTTAATCTCAGTTGTTTGGGTTTAATCTCAGTTGTTTGGGTTTAATATCAGTTGTTTGGGTTTAATCTCAGTTGTTTGGGTTTAATATCAGTTGTTTGGGTTTAATCTCAGTTGTTTGGGTTTAATATCAGTTGTTTGGATTTAATCTCAGTTGTTTGGATTTAGTATCAGTTGTTTGGGTTTAATATCAGTTGTTTGGGTTTAATCTCAGTTGTTTGGGTTTAATATCAGTTGTTTGGATTTAATCTCAGTTGTTTGGGTTTAATCTCAGTTGTTTGGGTTTAATCTCAGTTTGGATTTAATATCAGTTGTTTGGGTTTAATCTCAGTTGTTTGGATTTAATATCAGTTGTTTGGGTTTAATATCAGTTGTTTGGGTTTAATATCAGTTGTTTGGATTTAATCTCAGTTGTTTGGGTTTAATATCAGTTGTTTGGATTTAATCTCAGTTGTTTGGATTTAATATCAGTTGTTTGGGTTTAATCTCAGTTGTTTGGGTTTAATCTCAGTTGTTTGGGTTTAATCTCAGTTGTTTGGATTTAATCTCAGTTGTTTGGGTTTAATCTCAGTTGTTTGGGTTTAATATCAGTTGTTTGGATTTAATCTCAGTTGTTTGGATTTAATATCAGTTGTTTGGGTTTAATCTCAGTTGTTTGGGTTTAATCTCAGTTGTTTGGGTTTAATCTCAGTTTGGATTTAATATCAGTTGTTTGGGTTTAATCTCAGTTGTTTGGATTTAATCTCAGTTGTTTGGGTTTAATCTCAGTTTGGATTTAATATCAGTTGTTTGGGTTTAATCTCAGTTTGGGTTTAATCTCAGTTGTTTGGATTTAATCTCAGTCGTTTGGGTTTAATCTCAGTTGTTTGGATTTAATATCAGTTGTTTGGGTTTAATATCAGTTGTTTGGGTTTAATCTTAGTTGTTTGGGTTTAATCTCAGTTGTTTGGGTTTAATATCAGTTGTTTGGATTTAATATCAGTTGTTTGGGTTTAATATCAGTTGTTTGCATTTAATATCAGTTGTTTGGGTTTAATATCAGTTGTTTGGATTTAATTTCAGTTGTTTGGGTTTAATCTCAGTTGTTTGGGTTTAATCTCAGTTGTTTGTTTTTATCTCAGTTGTTTGGGTTTAATATCAGTTGTTTGGATTTAATCTCAGTTGTTTGGATTTAATCTCAGTTGTTTGGGTTTAATATCAGTTGTTTGGTTTTAATCTCAGTTGTTTGGGTTTAATCTCAGTTTGGATTTAATATCAGTTGTTTGGGTTTAATCTCAGTTTGGGTTTAATCTCAGTTGTTTGGATTTAATCTCAGTCGTTTGGGTTTAATCTCAGTTGTTTGGGTTTAATCTCAGTTGTTTGGGTTTAATATCAGTTGTTTGGGTTTAATATCAGTTGTTTGGGTTTAATATCAGTTGTTTGGGTTTAATCTCAGTTTGGATTTAATATCAGTTGTTTGGGTTTAATCTCAGTTTGGGTTTAATCTCAGTTGTTTGGATTTAATCTCAGTCGTTTGGGTTTAATCTCAGTTGTTTGGGTTTAATCTCAGTTGTTTGGGTTTAATCTCAGTTGTTTGGGTTTAATATCAGTTGTTTGGGTTTAATATCAGTTGTTTGGATTTAATATCAGTTGTTTGGGTTTAATATCAGTTGTTTGGATTTAATATCAGTTGTTTGGGTTTAATATCAGTTGTTTGGATTTAATTTCAGTTGTTTGTGTTTAATCTCAGTTGTTTGGATTTAATCTCAGTTGTTTGTTTTAATCTCAGTTGTTTGGGTTTAATATCAGTTGTTTGGATTTAATCTCAGTTGTTTGGATTTAATCTCAGTTCTTTGGGTTTAATATCAGTTGTTTGGATTTAATATCAGTTGTTTGGGTTTAATCTCAGTTGTTTGGGTTTAATATCAGTTGTTTGGGTTTAATCTCAGTTGTTTGGGTTTAATATCAGTTGTTTGGATTTAATATCAGTTGTTTGGGTTTAATATCAGTTGTTTGGATTTAATATCAGTTGTTTGGGTTTAATATCAGTTGTTTGGATTTAATTTCAGTTGTTTGGTTTTAATCTCAGTTGTTTGGATTTTATCTCAGTTGTTTGGGTTTAATCTCAGTTTGGATTTAATATCAGTTGTTTGGGTTTAATCTCAGTTGTTTGGGTTTAATATCAGTTGTTTGGATTTAATCTCAGTTGTTTGGATTTAATCTCAGTTGTTTGGATTTAATCTCAGTTGTTTGGATTTAATATCAGTTGTTTGGGTTTAATCTCAGTTGTTTGGATTTAATCTCAGTTGTTTGGATTTAATCTCAGTTGTTTGGGTTTAATCTCAGTTGTTTGGGTTTAATATCAGTTGTTTGGATTTAATCTCAGTTGTTTGGATTTAATCTCAGTTGTTTGGGTTTAATCTCAGTTGTTTGGGTTTAATCTCAGTTGTTTGGATTTAATCTCAGTTGTTTGGGTTTAATCTCAGTTGTTTGGGTTTAATATCAGTTGTTTGGATTTAATCTCAGTTGTTTGGATTTAATATCAGTTGTTTGGGTTTAATCTCAGTTGTTTGGGTTTAATATCAGTTGTTTGGATTTAATCTCAGTTGTTTGGGTTTAATCTCAGTTGGTGGGTTTAATCTCAGTTGTTTGGGTTTAATATCAGTTGTTTGGGTTTAATCTCAGTTGTTTGGGTTTAATCTCAGTTGTTTGGGTTTAATCTCAGTTGTTTGGGTTTAATATCAGTTGTTTGGATTTAATCTCAGTTGTTTGGATTTAATATCAGTTGTTTGGGTTTAATCTCAGTTGTTTGGGTTTAATCTCAGTTGTTTGGGTTTAATATCAGTTGTTTGGGTTTAATCTCAGTTGTTTGGGTTTAATCTCAGTTGTTTGGGTTTAATCTCAGTTGTTTGGGTTTAATATCAGTTGTTTGGGTTTAATCTCAGTTGTTTGGGTTTAATATCAGTTGTTTGGGTTTAATCTCAGTTGTTTGGGTTTAATATCAGTTGTTTGGATTTAATCTCAGTTGTTTGGATTTAGTATCAGTTGTTTGGGTTTAATATCAGTTGTTTGGGTTTAATCTCAGTTGTTTGGGTTTAATCTCAGTTGTTTGGGTTTAATCTCAGTTGTTTGGGTTTAATCTCAGTTGTTTGGGTTTAATCTCAGTTGTTTGGGTTTAATCTCAGTTGTTTGGATTTAATATCAGTTGTTTGGGTTTAATCTCAGTTTGGGTTTAATCTCAGTTGTTTGGGTTTAATCTCAGTTGTTTGGGTTTAATCTCAGTTTGGGTTTAATCTCAGTTGTTTGGGTTTAATCTCAGTTTGGGTTTAATCTCAGTTTGGGTTTAATATCAGTTGTTTGGATTTAATCTCAGTTGTTTGGGTTTAATCTCAGTTGTTTGAGTTTCATCTCAGTTGTTTGGGTTTAATCTCAGTTTGTTTGGGTTTAATCTCAGTTGTTTGGATTTAATATCAGTTGTTTGGATTTAATATCAGTTGTTTGGGTTTAATCTCAGTTGTTTGGGTTTAATCTCAGTTGTTTGGGTTTAATCTCAGTTGTTTGGATTTAATATCAGTTGTTTGGATTTAATATCAGTTTGGGTTTAATCTCAGTTGTTTGGGTTTAACTTCAGTTGTTTGGGTTTAATCTCAGTTTGTTTGGATTTAATCTCAGTTGTTTGGGTTTAATCTCAGTTGTTTGGGTTTAATCTCAGTTGTTTGGATTTAATCTCAGTTGTTTGGGTTTAATCTCAGTTGTTTGGATTTAATATCAGTTGTTTGGGTTTAATCTCAGTTTGGGTTTAATCTCAGTTGTTTGGGTTTAATCTCAGTTGTTTGGGTTTAATCTCAGTTGTTTGGGTTTAATCTCAGTTGTTTGGGTTTAATCTCAGTTGTTTGGGTTTAATCTCAGTTGTTTGGATTTAATATCAGTTGTTTGGGTTTAATCTCAGTTGTTTGGATTTAATCTCAGTTGTTTGGATTTAATATCAGTTGTTTGGGTTTAATATCAGTTTGTTTGGATTTAATCTCAGTTGTTTGGATTTAATATCAGTTGTTTGGGTTTAATATCAGTTTGTTTGGATTTAATCTCAGTTGTTTGGATTTAATATCAGTTGTTTGGGTTTAATCTCAGTTTGTTTGGATTTAATCTCAGTTGTTTGGGTTTAATATCAGTTTGTTTGGATTTAATCTCAGTTGTTTGGATTTAATATCAGTTGTTTGGGTTTAATATCAGTTTGTTTGGATTTAATCTCAGTTGTTTGGATTTAATCTCAGTTGTTTGGGTTTAATATCAGTTTGTTTGGATTTAATCTCAGTTGTTTGGATTTAATATCAGTTGTTTGGGTTTAATCTCAGTTTGTTTGGATTTAATCTCAGTTGTTTGGATTTAATCTCAGTTGTTTGGATTTAATATCAGTTGTTTGGATTTAATATCAGTTGTTTGGATTTAATATCAGTTTGGGTTTAATCTCAGTTGTTTGGGTTTAATCTCAGTTGTTTGGGTTTAATCTCAGTTGTTTGGGTTTAATCTCAGTTGTTTGGGTTTAATCTCAGTTGTTTGGATTTAATATCAGTTGTTTGGGTTTAATCTCAGTTGTTTGGGTTTAATCTCAGTTGTTTGGGTTTAATCTCAGTTGTTTGGATTTAATATCAGTTGTTTGGATTTAATATCAGTTTGGGTTTAATCTCAGTTGTTTGGGTTTAACCTCAGTTGTTTGGATTTAATCTCAGTTGTTTGGGTTTAATCTCAGTTGTTTGGGTTTAATCTCAGTTGTTTGGGTTTAATCTCAGTTTGGATTTAATCTCAGTTGTTTGGATTTAATATCAGTTGTTTGGATTTAATATCAGTTTGGGTTTAATCTCAGTTGTTTGGGTTTAATCTCAGTTGTTTGGGTTTAATCTCAGTTGTTTGGATTTAATATCAGTTGTTTGGGTTTAATCTCAGTTGTTTGGGTTTAATCTCAGTTGTTTGGATTTAATATCAGTTGTTTGGATTTAATATCAGTTTGGGTTTAATCTCAGTTGTTTGAGTTTAATCTCAGTTGTTTGGGTTTAATATCAGTTGTTTGGGTTTAATCTCAGTTGTTTGGGTTTAATCTCAGTTGTTTGGATTTAATATCAGTTGTTTGGATTTAATATCAGTTTGGGTTTAATCTCAGTTGTTTGGGTTTAACCTCAGTTGTTTGGATTTAATCTCAGTTTGTTTGGATTTAATCTCAGTTGTTTGGGTTTAATCTCAGTTGTTTGGGTTTAATCTCAGTTGTTTGGGTTTAATCTCAGTTGTTTGGATTTAATATCAGTTGTTTGGATTTAATATCAGTTTGGGTTTAATCTCAGTTGTTTGGATTTAATCTCAGTTGTTTGGGTTTAATCTCAGTTGTTTGGGTTTAATCTCAGTTGTTTGGATTTAATATCAGTTGTTTGGATTTAATATCAGTTTGGGTTTAATCTCAGTTGTTTGGGTTTAACCTCAGTTGTTTGGGTTTAATCTCAGTTTGTTTGGATTTAATCTCAGTTGTTTGGGTTTAATCTCAGTTGTTTGGGTTTAATCTCAGTTGTTTGGGTTTAATCTCAGTTGTTTGGATTTAATATCAGTTGTTTGGATTTAATATCAGTTTGGGTTTAATCTGAGTTGTTTGGGTTTAACCTCAGTTGTTTGGATTTAATCTCAGTTGTTTGGGTTTAATCTCAGTTGTTTGAATTTAATATCAGTTGTTTGGATTTAATATCAGTTTGGGTTTAATCTCAGTTGTTTGAGTTTAACCTCAGTTGTTTGGGTTTAATCTCAGTTTGTTTGGATTTAATCTCAGTTGTTTGGGTTTAATCTCAGTTGTTTGGGTTTAATCTCAGTTGTTTGGATTTAATCTCAGTTGTTTGGATTTAATATCAGTTGTTTGGGTTTAATCTCAGTTTGGGTTTAATCTCAGTTGTTTGGGTTTAATCTCAGTTGTTTGGGTTTAATCTCAGTTTGGGTTTAATCTCAGTTGTTTGGGTTTAATCTCAGTTTGGGTTTAATCTCAGTTTGGGTTTAATATCAGTTGTTTGGATTTAATCTCAGTTGTTTGGGTTTAATCTCAGTTGTTTGAGTTTAATCTCAGTTGTTTGGGTTTAATCTCAGTTTGTTTGGGTTTAATCTCAGTTTGTTTGGGTTTAATCTCAGTTGTTTGGGTTTAATCTCAGTTGTTTGGGTTTAATCTCAGTTGTTTGGGTTTAATCTCAGTTGTTTGGGTTTAATCTCAGTTGTTTGGATTTAATATCAGTTGTTTGGGTTTAATCTCAGTTTGGGTTTAATCTCAGTTGTTTGGGTTTAATCTCAGTTGTTTGGGTTTAATCTCAGTTTGGGTTTAATCTCAGTTGTTTGGGTTTAATCTCAGTTTGGGTTTAATCTCAGTTTGGGTTTAATATCAGTTGTTTGGATTTAATCTCAGTTGTTTGGGTTTAATCTCAGTTGTTTGAGTTTAATCTCAGTTGTTTGGGTTTAATCTCAGTTTGTTTGGGTTTAATCTCAGTTGTTTGGATTTAATATCAGTTGTTTGGATTTAATATCAGTTGTTTGGATTTAATATCAGTTGTTTGGGTTTAATCTCAGTTGTTTGGGTTTAATCTCAGTTGTTTGGGTTTAATCTCAGTTGTTTGGATTTAATATCAGTTGTTTGGATTTAATATCAGTTTGGGTTTAATCTCAGTTGTTTGGGTTTAACTTCAGTTGTTTGGGTTTAATCTCAGTTTGTTTGGATTTAATCTCAGTTGTTTGGGTTTAATCTCAGTTGTTTGGGTTTAATCTCAGTTGTTTGGATTTAATCTCAGTTGTTTGGGTTTAATCTCAGTTGTTTGGATTTAATATCAGTTGTTTGGGTTTAATCTCAGTTTGGGTTTAATCTCAGTTGTTTGGGTTTAATCTCAGTTGTTTGGGTTTAATCTCAGTTGTTTGGGTTTAATCTCAGTTTGGGTTTAATCTCAGTTGTTTGGGTTTAATCTCAGTTTGGGTTTAATCTCAGTTTGGGTTTAATCTCAGTTGTTTGGATTTAATCTCAGTTGTTTGGGTTTAATCTCAGTTGTTTGAGTTTAATCTCAGTTGTTTGGGTTTAATCTCAGTTTGTTTGGGTTTAATCTCAGTTGTTTGGGTTTAATCTCAGTTGTTTGGGTTTAATCTGAGTTTGGATTTAATATCAGTTGTTTGGGTTTAATCTCAGTTGTTTGGGTTTAATCTCAGTTGTTTGGGTTTAATCTCAGTTGTTTGGGTTTAATCTCAGTTGTTTGGATTTAATATCAGTTGTTTGGGTTTAATCTCAGTTGTTTGGATTTAATTTCAGTTGTTTGGGTTTAATCTCAGTTGTTTGGGTTTAATCTCAGTTGTTTGGGTTTAATCTCAGTTTGGATTTAATCTCAGTTGTTTGGATTTAATATCAGTTGTTTGGGTTTAATCTCAGTTGTTTGGATTTAATTTCAGTTGCTTGGGTTTAATCTCAGTTGTTTGGGTTTAATATCAGTTGTTTGGGTTTAATCTCAGTTTGTTTGGGTTTAATATCAGTTGTTTGGATTTAATCTCAGTTTGTTTGGGTTTAATATCAGTTGTTTGGATTTAATATCAGTTGTTTGGGTTTAATCTCAGTTGTTTGGGTTTAATCTCAGTTTGGATTTAATATCAGTTGTTTGGGTTTAATCTCAGTTGGTTGGGTTTAATATCAGTTGTTTGGGTTTAATCTCAGTTTGGGTTTAATCTCAGTTGGTTGGGTTTAATCTCAGTTGTTTGGGTTTAATCTCAGTTGTTTGGGTTTAATCTCAGTTTGGATTTAATCTCAGTTGTTTGGATTTAATATCAGTTGTTTGGGTTTAATCTCAGTTGTTTGGATTTAATTTCAGTTGCTTGGGTTTAATCTCAGTTGTTTGGGTTTAATATCAGTTGTTTGGGTTTAATCTCAGTTTGTTTGGGTTTAATATCAGTTGTTTGGATTTAATCTGTTTGTTTGGGTTTAATATCAGTTGTTTGGGTTTAATCTCAGTTTGTTTGGGTTTAATATCAGTTGTTTGGGTTTAATCTCAGTTTGTTTGGGTTTAATATCAGTTGTTTGGGTTTAATCTCAGTTTGGGTTTAATCTCAGTTGTTTGGGTTTAATCTCAGTTGTTTGGGTTTAATCTCAGTTTGGGTTTAATCTCAGTTGTTTGGGTTTAATCTCAGTTTGGGTTTAATCTCAGTTTGGGTTTAATATCAGTTGTTTGGATTTAATCTCAGTTGTTTGGGTTTAATCTCAGTTGTTTGAGTTTAATCTCAGTTGTTTGGGTTTAATCTCAGTTTGTTTGGGTTTAATCTCAGTTTGTTTGGGTTTAATCTCAGTTGTTTGGGTTTAATCTCAGTTGTTTGGGTTTAATCTCAGTTGTTTGGGTTTAATCTCAGTTGTTTGGGTTTAATCTCAGTTGTTTGGATTTAATATCAGTTGTTTGGGTTTAATATCAGTTGTTTGGGTTTAATATCAGTTGTTTGGATTTAATCTCAGTTGTTTGGGTTTAATATCAGTTGTTTGGGTTTAATATCAGTTGTTTGGGTTTCATATCAGTTGTTTGGATTTAATCTCAGTTGTTTGGGTTTAATATCAGTTGTTTGGATTTAATCTCAGTTGTTTGGGTTTAATCTCAGTTGTTTGGGTTTAATATCAGTTGTTTGGATTTAATCTCAGTTTGGATTTAATCTCAGTTGTTTGGGTTTAATCTCAGTTGTTTGGGTTTAATCTCAGTTGTTTGGATTTAATCTCAGTTGTTTGGGTTTAACCTCAGTTGTTTGGGTTTAATATCAGTTGTTTGGATTTAATCTCAGTTGTTTGGGTTTAATATCAGTTGTTTGGATTTAATCTCAGTTGTTTGGATTTAATATCAGTTGTTTGGGTTTAATCTCAGTTGTTTGGGTTTAATCTCAGTTGTTTGGGTTTAATCTCAGTTGTTTGGATTTAATCTCAGTTGTTTGGGTTTAATCTCAGTTGTTTGGGTTTAATATCAGTTGTTTGGATTTAATCTCAGTTGTTTGGATTTGATATCAGTTGTTTGGGTTTAATCTCAGTTGTTTGGGTTTAATCTCAGTTGTTTGGGTTTAATCTCAGTTTGGATTTAATATCAGTTGTTTGGGTTTAATCTCAGTTGTTTGGATTTAATATCAGTTGTTTGGGTTTAATCTCAGTTGTTTGGGTTTAATCTCAGTTTGGATTTAATATCAGTTGTTTGGGTTTAATCTCAGTTTGGGTTTAATCTCAGTTGTTTGGATTTAATCTCAGTCGTTTGGGTTTAATCTCAGTTGTTTGGGTTTAATCTCAGTTGTTTGGGTTTAATATCAGTTGTTTGGGTTTAATATCAGTTGTTTGGGTTTAATATCAGTTGTTTGGGTTTAATCTCAGTTTGGATTTAATATCAGTTGTTTGGGTTTAATCTCAGTTTGGGTTTAATCTCAGTTGTTTGGATTTAATCTCAGTCGTTTGGGTTTAATCTCAGTTGTTTGGGTTTAATCTCAGTTGTTTGGGTTTAATCTCAGTTGTTTGGGTTTAATATCAGTTGTTTGGGTTTAATATCAGTTGTTTGGATTTAATATCAGTTGTTTGGGTTTAATATCAGTTGTTTGGATTTAATATCAGTTGTTTGGGTTTAATATCAGTTGTTTGGATTTAATTTCAGTTGTTTGTGTTTAATCTCAGTTGTTTGGATTTAATCTCAGTTGTTTGTTTTAATCTCAGTTGTTTGGGTTTAATATCAGTTGTTTGGATTTAATCTCAGTTGTTTGGATTTAATCTCAGTTCTTTGGGTTTAATATCAGTTGTTTGGATTTAATATCAGTTGTTTGGGTTTAATCTCAGTTGTTTGGGTTTAATATCAGTTGTTTGGGTTTAATCTCAGTTGTTTGGGTTTAATATCAGTTGTTTGGATTTAATATCAGTTGTTTGGGTTTAATATCAGTTGTTTGGATTTAATATCAGTTGTTTGGGTTTAATATCAGTTGTTTGGATTTAATTTCAGTTGTTTGGTTTTAATCTCAGTTGTTTGGATTTTATCTCAGTTGTTTGGGTTTAATCTCAGTTTGGATTTAATATCAGTTGTTTGGGTTTAATCTCAGTTGTTTGGGTTTAATATCAGTTGTTTGGATTTAATCTCAGTTGTTTGGATTTAATCTCAGTTGTTTGGATTTAATCTCAGTTGTTTGGATTTAATATCAGTTGTTTGGGTTTAATCTCAGTTGTTTGGATTTAATCTCAGTTGTTTGGATTTAATCTCAGTTGTTTGGGTTTAATCTCAGTTGTTTGGGTTTAATATCAGTTGTTTGGATTTAATCTCAGTTGTTTGGATTTAATCTCAGTTGTTTGGGTTTAATCTCAGTTGTTTGGGTTTAATCTCAGTTGTTTGGATTTAATCTCAGTTGTTTGGGTTTAATCTCAGTTGTTTGGGTTTAATATCAGTTGTTTGGATTTAATCTCAGTTGTTTGGATTTAATATCAGTTGTTTGGGTTTAATCTCAGTTGTTTGGGTTTAATATCAGTTGTTTGGATTTAATCTCAGTTGTTTGGGTTTAATCTCAGTTGGTGGGTTTAATCTCAGTTGTTTGGGTTTAATATCAGTTGTTTGGGTTTAATCTCAGTTGTTTGGGTTTAATCTCAGTTGTTTGGGTTTAATCTCAGTTGTTTGGGTTTAATATCAGTTGTTTGGATTTAATCTCAGTTGTTTGGATTTAATATCAGTTGTTTGGGTTTAATCTCAGTTGTTTGGGTTTAATCTCAGTTGTTTGGGTTTAATATCAGTTGTTTGGGTTTAATCTCAGTTGTTTGGGTTTAATCTCAGTTGTTTGGGTTTAATCTCAGTTGTTTGGGTTTAATATCAGTTGTTTGGGTTTAATCTCAGTTGTTTGGGTTTAATATCAGTTGTTTGGGTTTAATCTCAGTTGTTTGGGTTTAATATCAGTTGTTTGGATTTAATCTCAGTTGTTTGGATTTAGTATCAGTTGTTTGGGTTTAATATCAGTTGTTTGGGTTTAATCTCAGTTGTTTGGGTTTAATCTCAGTTGTTTGGGTTTAATCTCAGTTGTTTGGGTTTAATCTCAGTTGTTTGGGTTTAATCTCAGTTGTTTGGGTTTAATCTCAGTTGTTTGGATTTAATATCAGTTGTTTGGGTTTAATCTCAGTTTGGGTTTAATCTCAGTTGTTTGGGTTTAATCTCAGTTGTTTGGGTTTAATCTCAGTTTGGGTTTAATCTCAGTTGTTTGGGTTTAATCTCAGTTTGGGTTTAATCTCAGTTTGGGTTTAATATCAGTTGTTTGGATTTAATCTCAGTTGTTTGGGTTTAATCTCAGTTGTTTGAGTTTCATCTCAGTTGTTTGGGTTTAATCTCAGTTTGTTTGGGTTTAATCTCAGTTGTTTGGATTTAATATCAGTTGTTTGGATTTAATATCAGTTGTTTGGGTTTAATCTCAGTTGTTTGGGTTTAATCTCAGTTGTTTGGGTTTAATCTCAGTTGTTTGGATTTAATATCAGTTGTTTGGATTTAATATCAGTTTGGGTTTAATCTCAGTTGTTTGGGTTTAACTTCAGTTGTTTGGGTTTAATCTCAGTTTGTTTGGATTTAATCTCAGTTGTTTGGGTTTAATCTCAGTTGTTTGGGTTTAATCTCAGTTGTTTGGATTTAATCTCAGTTGTTTGGGTTTAATCTCAGTTGTTTGGATTTAATATCAGTTGTTTGGGTTTAATCTCAGTTTGGGTTTAATCTCAGTTGTTTGGGTTTAATCTCAGTTGTTTGGGTTTAATCTCAGTTGTTTGGGTTTAATCTCAGTTGTTTGGGTTTAATCTCAGTTGTTTGGGTTTAATCTCAGTTGTTTGGATTTAATATCAGTTGTTTGGGTTTAATCTCAGTTGTTTGGATTTAATCTCAGTTGTTTGGATTTAATATCAGTTGTTTGGGTTTAATATCAGTTTGTTTGGATTTAATCTCAGTTGTTTGGATTTAATATCAGTTGTTTGGGTTTAATATCAGTTTGTTTGGATTTAATCTCAGTTGTTTGGATTTAATATCAGTTGTTTGGGTTTAATCTCAGTTTGTTTGGATTTAATCTCAGTTGTTTGGGTTTAATATCAGTTTGTTTGGATTTAATCTCAGTTGTTTGGATTTAATATCAGTTGTTTGGGTTTAATATCAGTTTGTTTGGATTTAATCTCAGTTGTTTGGATTTAATCTCAGTTGTTTGGGTTTAATATCAGTTTGTTTGGATTTAATCTCAGTTGTTTGGATTTAATATCAGTTGTTTGGGTTTAATCTCAGTTTGTTTGGATTTAATCTCAGTTGTTTGGATTTAATCTCAGTTGTTTGGATTTAATATCAGTTGTTTGGATTTAATATCAGTTGTTTGGATTTAATATCAGTTTGGGTTTAATCTCAGTTGTTTGGGTTTAATCTCAGTTGTTTGGGTTTAATCTCAGTTGTTTGGGTTTAATCTCAGTTGTTTGGGTTTAATCTCAGTTGTTTGGATTTAATATCAGTTGTTTGGGTTTAATCTCAGTTGTTTGGGTTTAATCTCAGTTGTTTGGGTTTAATCTCAGTTGTTTGGATTTAATATCAGTTGTTTGGATTTAATATCAGTTTGGGTTTAATCTCAGTTGTTTGGGTTTAACCTCAGTTGTTTGGATTTAATCTCAGTTGTTTGGGTTTAATCTCAGTTGTTTGGGTTTAATCTCAGTTGTTTGGGTTTAATCTCAGTTTGGATTTAATCTCAGTTGTTTGGATTTAATATCAGTTGTTTGGATTTAATATCAGTTTGGGTTTAATCTCAGTTGTTTGGGTTTAATCTCAGTTGTTTGGGTTTAATCTCAGTTGTTTGGATTTAATATCAGTTGTTTGGGTTTAATCTCAGTTGTTTGGGTTTAATCTCAGTTGTTTGGATTTAATATCAGTTGTTTGGATTTAATATCAGTTTGGGTTTAATCTCAGTTGTTTGAGTTTAATCTCAGTTGTTTGGGTTTAATATCAGTTGTTTGGGTTTAATCTCAGTTGTTTGGGTTTAATCTCAGTTGTTTGGATTTAATATCAGTTGTTTGGATTTAATATCAGTTTGGGTTTAATCTCAGTTGTTTGGGTTTAACCTCAGTTGTTTGGATTTAATCTCAGTTTGTTTGGATTTAATCTCAGTTGTTTGGGTTTAATCTCAGTTGTTTGGGTTTAATCTCAGTTGTTTGGGTTTAATCTCAGTTGTTTGGATTTAATATCAGTTGTTTGGATTTAATATCAGTTTGGGTTTAATCTCAGTTGTTTGGATTTAATCTCAGTTGTTTGGGTTTAATCTCAGTTGTTTGGGTTTAATCTCAGTTGTTTGGATTTAATATCAGTTGTTTGGATTTAATATCAGTTTGGGTTTAATCTCAGTTGTTTGGGTTTAACCTCAGTTGTTTGGGTTTAATCTCAGTTTGTTTGGATTTAATCTCAGTTGTTTGGGTTTAATCTCAGTTGTTTGGGTTTAATCTCAGTTGTTTGGGTTTAATCTCAGTTGTTTGGATTTAATATCAGTTGTTTGGATTTAATATCAGTTTGGGTTTAATCTGAGTTGTTTGGGTTTAACCTCAGTTGTTTGGATTTAATCTCAGTTGTTTGGGTTTAATCTCAGTTGTTTGAATTTAATATCAGTTGTTTGGATTTAATATCAGTTTGGGTTTAATCTCAGTTGTTTGAGTTTAACCTCAGTTGTTTGGGTTTAATCTCAGTTTGTTTGGATTTAATCTCAGTTGTTTGGGTTTAATCTCAGTTGTTTGGGTTTAATCTCAGTTGTTTGGATTTAATCTCAGTTGTTTGGATTTAATATCAGTTGTTTGGGTTTAATCTCAGTTTGGGTTTAATCTCAGTTGTTTGGGTTTAATCTCAGTTGTTTGGGTTTAATCTCAGTTTGGGTTTAATCTCAGTTGTTTGGGTTTAATCTCAGTTTGGGTTTAATCTCAGTTTGGGTTTAATATCAGTTGTTTGGATTTAATCTCAGTTGTTTGGGTTTAATCTCAGTTGTTTGAGTTTAATCTCAGTTGTTTGGGTTTAATCTCAGTTTGTTTGGGTTTAATCTCAGTTTGTTTGGGTTTAATCTCAGTTGTTTGGGTTTAATCTCAGTTGTTTGGGTTTAATCTCAGTTGTTTGGGTTTAATCTCAGTTGTTTGGGTTTAATCTCAGTTGTTTGGATTTAATATCAGTTGTTTGGGTTTAATCTCAGTTTGGGTTTAATCTCAGTTGTTTGGGTTTAATCTCAGTTGTTTGGGTTTAATCTCAGTTTGGGTTTAATCTCAGTTGTTTGGGTTTAATCTCAGTTTGGGTTTAATCTCAGTTTGGGTTTAATATCAGTTGTTTGGATTTAATCTCAGTTGTTTGGGTTTAATCTCAGTTGTTTGAGTTTAATCTCAGTTGTTTGGGTTTAATCTCAGTTTGTTTGGGTTTAATCTCAGTTGTTTGGATTTAATATCAGTTGTTTGGATTTAATATCAGTTGTTTGGATTTAATATCAGTTGTTTGGGTTTAATCTCAGTTGTTTGGGTTTAATCTCAGTTGTTTGGGTTTAATCTCAGTTGTTTGGATTTAATATCAGTTGTTTGGATTTAATATCAGTTTGGGTTTAATCTCAGTTGTTTGGGTTTAACTTCAGTTGTTTGGGTTTAATCTCAGTTTGTTTGGATTTAATCTCAGTTGTTTGGGTTTAATCTCAGTTGTTTGGGTTTAATCTCAGTTGTTTGGATTTAATCTCAGTTGTTTGGGTTTAATCTCAGTTGTTTGGATTTAATATCAGTTGTTTGGGTTTAATCTCAGTTTGGGTTTAATCTCAGTTGTTTGGGTTTAATCTCAGTTGTTTGGGTTTAATCTCAGTTGTTTGGGTTTAATCTCAGTTTGGGTTTAATCTCAGTTGTTTGGGTTTAATCTCAGTTTGGGTTTAATCTCAGTTTGGGTTTAATCTCAGTTGTTTGGATTTAATCTCAGTTGTTTGGGTTTAATCTCAGTTGTTTGAGTTTAATCTCAGTTGTTTGGGTTTAATCTCAGTTTGTTTGGGTTTAATCTCAGTTGTTTGGGTTTAATCTCAGTTGTTTGGGTTTAATCTGAGTTTGGATTTAATATCAGTTGTTTGGGTTTAATCTCAGTTGTTTGGGTTTAATCTCAGTTGTTTGGGTTTAATCTCAGTTGTTTGGGTTTAATCTCAGTTGTTTGGATTTAATATCAGTTGTTTGGGTTTAATCTCAGTTGTTTGGATTTAATTTCAGTTGTTTGGGTTTAATCTCAGTTGTTTGGGTTTAATCTCAGTTGTTTGGGTTTAATCTCAGTTTGGATTTAATCTCAGTTGTTTGGATTTAATATCAGTTGTTTGGGTTTAATCTCAGTTGTTTGGATTTAATTTCAGTTGCTTGGGTTTAATCTCAGTTGTTTGGGTTTAATATCAGTTGTTTGGGTTTAATCTCAGTTTGTTTGGGTTTAATATCAGTTGTTTGGATTTAATCTCAGTTTGTTTGGGTTTAATATCAGTTGTTTGGATTTAATATCAGTTGTTTGGGTTTAATCTCAGTTGTTTGGGTTTAATCTCAGTTTGGATTTAATATCAGTTGTTTGGGTTTAATCTCAGTTGGTTGGGTTTAATATCAGTTGTTTGGGTTTAATCTCAGTTTGGGTTTAATCTCAGTTGGTTGGGTTTAATCTCAGTTGTTTGGGTTTAATCTCAGTTGTTTGGGTTTAATCTCAGTTTGGATTTAATCTCAGTTGTTTGGATTTAATATCAGTTGTTTGGGTTTAATCTCAGTTGTTTGGATTTAATTTCAGTTGCTTGGGTTTAATCTCAGTTGTTTGGGTTTAATATCAGTTGTTTGGGTTTAATCTCAGTTTGTTTGGGTTTAATATCAGTTGTTTGGATTTAATCTGTTTGTTTGGGTTTAATATCAGTTGTTTGGGTTTAATCTCAGTTTGTTTGGGTTTAATATCAGTTGTTTGGGTTTAATCTCAGTTTGTTTGGGTTTAATATCAGTTGTTTGGGTTTAATCTCAGTTTGGGTTTAATCTCAGTTGTTTGGGTTTAATCTCAGTTGTTTGGGTTTAATCTCAGTTTGGGTTTAATCTCAGTTGTTTGGGTTTAATCTCAGTTTGGGTTTAATCTCAGTTTGGGTTTAATATCAGTTGTTTGGATTTAATCTCAGTTGTTTGGGTTTAATCTCAGTTGTTTGAGTTTAATCTCAGTTGTTTGGGTTTAATCTCAGTTTGTTTGGGTTTAATCTCAGTTTGTTTGGGTTTAATCTCAGTTGTTTGGGTTTAATCTCAGTTGTTTGGGTTTAATCTCAGTTGTTTGGGTTTAATCTCAGTTGTTTGGGTTTAATCTCAGTTGTTTGGATTTAATATCAGTTGTTTGGGTTTAATCTCAGTTTGGGTTTAATCTCAGTTGTTTGGGTTTAATCTCAGTTGTTTGGGTTTAATCTCAGTTTGGGTTTAATCTCAGTTGTTTGGGTTTAATCTCAGTTTGGGTTTAATCTCAGTTTGGGTTTAATATCAGTTGTTTGGATTTAATCTCAGTTGTTTGGGTTTAATCTCAGTTGTTTGAGTTTAATCTCAGTTGTTTGGGTTTAATCTCAGTTTGTTTGGGTTTAATCTCAGTTGTTTGGATTTAATATCAGTTGTTTGGATTTAATATCAGTTGTTTGGATTTAATATCAGTTGTTTGGGTTTAATCTCAGTTGTTTGGGTTTAATCTCAGTTGTTTGGGTTTAATCTCAGTTGTTTGGATTTAATATCAGTTGTTTGGATTTAATATCAGTTTGGGTTTAATCTCAGTTGTTTGGGTTTAACTTCAGTTGTTTGGGTTTAATCTCAGTTTGTTTGGATTTAATCTCAGTTGTTTGGGTTTAATCTCAGTTGTTTGGGTTTAATCTCAGTTGTTTGGATTTAATCTCAGTTGTTTGGGTTTAATCTCAGTTGTTTGGATTTAATATCAGTTGTTTGGGTTTAATCTCAGTTTGGGTTTAATCTCAGTTGTTTGGGTTTAATCTCAGTTGTTTGGGTTTAATCTCAGTTGTTTGGGTTTAATCTCAGTTTGGGTTTAATCTCAGTTGTTTGGGTTTAATCTCAGTTTGGGTTTAATCTCAGTTTGGGTTTAATCTCAGTTGTTTGGATTTAATCTCAGTTGTTTGGGTTTAATCTCAGTTGTTTGAGTTTAATCTCAGTTGTTTGGGTTTAATCTCAGTTTGTTTGGGTTTAATCTCAGTTGTTTGGGTTTAATCTCAGTTGTTTGGGTTTAATCTGAGTTTGGATTTAATATCAGTTGTTTGGGTTTAATCTCAGTTGTTTGGGTTTAATCTCAGTTGTTTGGGTTTAATCTCAGTTGTTTGGGTTTAATCTCAGTTGTTTGGATTTAATATCAGTTGTTTGGGTTTAATCTCAGTTGTTTGGATTTAATTTCAGTTGTTTGGGTTTAATCTCAGTTGTTTGGGTTTAATCTCAGTTGTTTGGGTTTAATCTCAGTTTGGATTTAATCTCAGTTGTTTGGATTTAATATCAGTTGTTTGGGTTTAATCTCAGTTGTTTGGATTTAATTTCAGTTGCTTGGGTTTAATCTCAGTTGTTTGGGTTTAATATCAGTTGTTTGGGTTTAATCTCAGTTTGTTTGGGTTTAATATCAGTTGTTTGGATTTAATCTCAGTTTGTTTGGGTTTAATATCAGTTGTTTGGATTTAATATCAGTTGTTTGGGTTTAATCTCAGTTGTTTGGGTTTAATCTCAGTTTGGATTTAATATCAGTTGTTTGGGTTTAATCTCAGTTGGTTGGGTTTAATATCAGTTGTTTGGGTTTAATCTCAGTTTGGGTTTAATCTCAGTTGGTTGGGTTTAATCTCAGTTGTTTGGGTTTAATCTCAGTTGTTTGGGTTTAATCTCAGTTTGGATTTAATCTCAGTTGTTTGGATTTAATATCAGTTGTTTGGGTTTAATCTCAGTTGTTTGGATTTAATTTCAGTTGCTTGGGTTTAATCTCAGTTGTTTGGGTTTAATATCAGTTGTTTGGGTTTAATCTCAGTTTGTTTGGGTTTAATATCAGTTGTTTGGATTTAATCTGTTTGTTTGGGTTTAATATCAGTTGTTTGGGTTTAATCTCAGTTTGTTTGGGTTTAATATCAGTTGTTTGGGTTTAATCTCAGTTTGTTTGGGTTTAATATCAGTTGTTTGGGTTTAATATCAGTTGTTTGGGTTTAATCTCAGTTGTTTGGGTTTAATCTCAGTTTGGATTTAATCTCAGTTGTTTGGATTTAATATCAGTTGTTTGGGTTTAATCTCAGTTGTTTGGATTTAATTTCAGTTGTTTGGGTTTAATCTCAGTTGTTTGGGTTTAATATCAGTTGTTTGGGTTTAATCTCAGTTGTTTGGATTTAATCTCAGTTGTTTGGGTTTAATCTCAGTTGTTTGGGTTTAATCTCAGTTGTTTGGGTTTAATATCAGTTGTTTGGGTTTAATCTCAGTTGTTTGGGTTTAATATCAGTTGTTTGGGTTTAATCTCAGTTGTTTGGATTTAATCTCAGTTGTTTGGGTTTAATCTCAGTTGTTTGGTTTAATATCAGTTGTTTGGGTTTAATCTCAGTTTGTTTGGGTTTAATATCAGTTGTTTGGGTTGAATCTCAGTTTGTTTGGGTTTAATCTCAGTTGTTTGGATTTAATCTCAGTTGTTTGGGTTTAATCTCAGTTTGGATTTAATATCAGTTGTTTGGGTTTAATCTCAGTTGTTTGAATTTAATATCAGTTGTTTGGGTTTAATATCAGTTGTTTGGATTTAATATCAGTTGTTTGGATTTAATCTCAGTTGTTTGGATTTAATATCAGTTGTTTGGGTTTAATCTCAGTTGTTTGGATTTAATCTCAGTTGTTTGGATTTAATCTCAGTTGTTTGGGTTTAATCTCAGTTGTTTGGGTTTAATATCAGTTGTTTGGATTTAATCTCAGTTGTTTGGATTTAATCTCAGTTGTTTGGGTTTAATCTCAGTTGTTTGGGTTTAATCTCAGTTGTTTGGATTTAATCTCAGTTGTTTGGGTTTAATCTCAGTTGTTTGGGTTTAATATCAGTTGTTTGGATTTAATCTCAGTTGTTTGGATTTAATATCAGTTGTTTGGGTTTAATCTCAGTTGTTTGGGTTTAATATCAGTTGTTTGGATTTAATCTCAGTTGTTTGGGTTTAATCTCAGTTGGTGGGTTTAATCTCAGTTGTTTGGGTTTAATATCAGTTGTTTGGGTTTAATCTCAGTTGTTTGGGTTTAATCTCAGTTGTTTGGGTTTAATCTCAGTTGTTTGGGTTTAATATCAGTTGTTTGGATTTAATCTCAGTTGTTTGGATTTAATATCAGTTGTTTGGGTTTAATCTCAGTTGTTTGGGTTTAATCTCAGTTGTTTGGGTTTAATATCAGTTGTTTGGGTTTAATCTCAGTTGTTTGGGTTTAATCTCAGTTGTTTGGGTTTAATCTCAGTTGTTTGGGTTTAATATCAGTTGTTTGGGTTTAATCTCAGTTGTTTGGGTTTAATATCAGTTGTTTGGGTTTAATCTCAGTTGTTTGGGTTTAATATCAGTTGTTTGGATTTAATATCAGTTGTTTGGATTTAGTATCAGTTGTTTGGGTTTAATATCAGTTGTTTGGGTTTAATCTCAGTTGTTTGGGTTTAATCTCAGTTGTTTGGGTTTAATCTCAGTTGTTTGGGTTTAATCTCAGTTGTTTGGGTTTAATCTCAGTTGTTTGGGTTTAATCTCAGTTGTTTGGATTTAATATCAGTTGTTTGGGTTTAATCTCAGTTTGGGTTTAATCTCAGTTGTTTGGGTTTAATCTCAGTTGTTTGGGTTTAATCTCAGTTTGGGTTTAATCTCAGTTGTTTGGGTTTAATCTCAGTTTGGGTTTAATCTCAGTTTGGGTTTAATATCAGTTGTTTGGATTTAATCTCAGTTGTTTGGGTTTAATCTCAGTTGTTTGAGTTTAATCTCAGTTGTTTGGGTTTAATCTCAGTTTGTTTGGGTTTAATCTCAGTTGTTTGGATTTAATATCAGTTGTTTGGATTTAATATCAGTTGTTTGGGTTTAATCTCAGTTGTTTGGGTTTAATCTCAGTTGTTTGGGTTTAATCTCAGTTGTTTGGATTTAATATCAGTTGTTTGGATTTAATATCAGTTTGGGTTTAATCTCAGTTGTTTGGGTTTAACTTCAGTTGTTTGGGTTTAATCTCAGTTTGTTTGGATTTAATCTCAGTTGTTTGGGTTTAATCTCAGTTGTTTGGGTTTAATCTCAGTTGTTTGGATTTAATCTCAGTTGTTTGGGTTTAATCTCAGTTGTTTGGATTTAATATCAGTTGTTTGGGTTTAATCTCAGTTTGGGTTTAATCTCAGTTGTTTGGGTTTAATCTCAGTTGTTTGGGTTTAATCTCAGTTGTTTGGGTTTAATCTCAGTTGTTTGGGTTTAATCTCAGTTGTTTGGGTTTAATCTCAGTTGTTTGGATTTAATATCAGTTGTTTGGGTTTAATCTCAGTTGTTTGGATTTAATCTCAGTTGTTTGGATTTAATATCAGTTGTTTGGGTTTAATATCAGTTTGTTTGGATTTAATCTCAGTTGTTTGGATTTAATATCAGTTGTTTGGGTTTAATATCAGTTTGTTTGGATTTAATCTCAGTTGTTTGGATTTAATATCAGTTGTTTGGGTTTAATCTCAGTTTGTTTGGATTTAATCTCAGTTGTTTGGGTTTAATATCAGTTTGTTTGGATTTAATCTCAGTTGTTTGGATTTAATATCAGTTGTTTGGGTTTAATATCAGTTTGTTTGGATTTAATCTCAGTTGTTTGGATTTAATCTCAGTTGTTTGGGTTTAATATCAGTTTGTTTGGATTTAATCTCAGTTGTTTGGATTTAATATCAGTTGTTTGGGTTTAATCTCAGTTTGTTTGGATTTAATATCAGTTGTTTGGATTTAATATCAGTTGTTTGGATTTAATATCAGTTTGGGTTTAATCTCAGTTGTTTGGGTTTAATCTCAGTTGTTTGGGTTTAATCTCAGTTGTTTGGGTTTAATCTCAGTTGTTTGGGTTTAATCTCAGTTGTTTGGATTTAATATCAGTTGTTTGGGTTTAATCTCAGTTGTTTGGGTTTAATCTCAGTTGTTTGGGTTTAATCTCAGTTGTTTGGATTTAATATCAGTTGTTTGGATTTAATATCAGTTTGGGTTTAATCTCAGTTGTTTGGGTTTAACCTCAGTTGTTTGGATTTAATCTCAGTTGTTTGGGTTTAATCTCAGTTGTTTGGGTTTAATCTCAGTTGTTTGGGTTTAATCTCAGTTTGGATTTAATCTCAGTTGTTTGGATTTAATATCAGTTGTTTGGATTTAATATCAGTTTGGGTTTAATCTCAGTTGTTTGTGTTTAATCTCAGTTGTTTGGGTTTAATCTCAGTTGTTTGGATTTAATATCAGTTGTTTGGGTTTAATCTCAGTTGTTTGGGTTTAATCTCAGTTGTTTGGATTTAATATCAGTTGTTTGGATTTAATATCAGTTTGGGTTTAATCTCAGTTGTTTGAGTTTAATCTCAGTTGTTTGGGTTTAATATCAGTTGTTTGGGTTTAATCTCAGTTGTTTGGGTTTAATCTCAGTTGTTTGGATTTAATATCAGTTGTTTGGATTTAATATCAGTTTGGGTTTAATCTCAGTTGTTTGGGTTTAACCTCAGTTGTTTGGATTTAATCTCAGTTTGTTTGGATTTAATCTCAGTTTGTTTGGGTTTAATATCAGTTGTTTGGATTTAATATCAGTTGTTTGGGTTTAATCTCAGTTGTTTGGGTTTAATCTCAGTTTGGATTTAATATCAGTTGTTTGGGTTTAATCTCAGTTGGTTGGGTTTAATATCAGTTGTTTGGGTTTAATCTCAGTTTGGGTTTAATCTCAGTTGGTTGGGTTTAATCTCAGTTGTTTGGGTTTAATCTCAGTTGTTTGGGTTTAATCTCAGTTTGGATTTAATCTCAGTTGTTTGGATTTAATATCAGTTGTTTGGGTTTAATCTCAGTTGTTTGGATTTAATTTCAGTTGCTTGGGTTTAATCTCAGTTGTTTGGGTTTAATATCAGTTGTTTGGGTTTAATCTCAGTTTGTTTGGGTTTAATATCAGTTGTTTGGATTTAATCTGTTTGTTTGGGTTTAATATCAGTTGTTTGGGTTTAATCTCAGTTTGTTTGGGTTTAATATCAGTTGTTTGGGTTTAATCTCAGTTTGTTTGGGTTTAATATCAGTTGTTTGGGTTTAATATCAGTTGTTTGGGTTTAATCTCAGTTGTTTGGGTTTAATCTCAGTTTGGATTTAATCTCAGTTGTTTGGATTTAATATCAGTTGTTTGGGTTTAATCTCAGTTGTTTGGATTTAATTTCAGTTGTTTGGGTTTAATCTCAGTTGTTTGGGTTTAATATCAGTTGTTTGGGTTTAATCTCAGTTGTTTGGATTTAATCTCAGTTGTTTGGGTTTAATCTCAGTTGTTTGGGTTTAATCTCAGTTGTTTGGGTTTAATATCAGTTGTTTGGGTTTAATCTCAGTTGTTTGGGTTTAATATCAGTTGTTTGGGTTTAATCTCAGTTGTTTGGATTTAATCTCAGTTGTTTGGGTTTAATCTCAGTTGTTTGGTTTAATATCAGTTGTTTGGGTTTAATCTCAGTTTGTTTGGGTTTAATATCAGTTGTTTGGGTTGAATCTCAGTTTGTTTGGGTTTAATCTCAGTTGTTTGGATTTAATCTCAGTTGTTTGGGTTTAATCTCAGTTTGGATTTAATATCAGTTGTTTGGGTTTAATCTCAGTTGTTTGAATTTAATATCAGTTGTTTGGGTTTAATATCAGTTGTTTGGATTTAATATCAGTTGTTTGGATTTAATCTCAGTTGTTTGGATTTAATATCAGTTGTTTGGGTTTAATCTCAGTTGTTTGGATTTAATCTCAGTTGTTTGGATTTAATCTCAGTTGTTTGGGTTTAATCTCAGTTGTTTGGGTTTAATATCAGTTGTTTGGATTTAATCTCAGTTGTTTGGATTTAATCTCAGTTGTTTGGGTTTAATCTCAGTTGTTTGGGTTTAATCTCAGTTGTTTGGATTTAATCTCAGTTGTTTGGGTTTAATCTCAGTTGTTTGGGTTTAATATCAGTTGTTTGGATTTAATCTCAGTTGTTTGGATTTAATATCAGTTGTTTGGGTTTAATCTCAGTTGTTTGGGTTTAATATCAGTTGTTTGGATTTAATCTCAGTTGTTTGGGTTTAATCTCAGTTGGTGGGTTTAATCTCAGTTGTTTGGGTTTAATATCAGTTGTTTGGGTTTAATCTCAGTTGTTTGGGTTTAATCTCAGTTGTTTGGGTTTAATCTCAGTTGTTTGGGTTTAATATCAGTTGTTTGGATTTAATCTCAGTTGTTTGGATTTAATATCAGTTGTTTGGGTTTAATCTCAGTTGTTTGGGTTTAATCTCAGTTGTTTGGGTTTAATATCAGTTGTTTGGGTTTAATCTCAGTTGTTTGGGTTTAATCTCAGTTGTTTGGGTTTAATCTCAGTTGTTTGGGTTTAATATCAGTTGTTTGGGTTTAATCTCAGTTGTTTGGGTTTAATATCAGTTGTTTGGGTTTAATCTCAGTTGTTTGGGTTTAATATCAGTTGTTTGGATTTAATATCAGTTGTTTGGATTTAGTATCAGTTGTTTGGGTTTAATATCAGTTGTTTGGGTTTAATCTCAGTTGTTTGGGTTTAATCTCAGTTGTTTGGGTTTAATCTCAGTTGTTTGGGTTTAATCTCAGTTGTTTGGGTTTAATCTCAGTTGTTTGGGTTTAATCTCAGTTGTTTGGATTTAATATCAGTTGTTTGGGTTTAATCTCAGTTTGGGTTTAATCTCAGTTGTTTGGGTTTAATCTCAGTTGTTTGGGTTTAATCTCAGTTTGGGTTTAATCTCAGTTGTTTGGGTTTAATCTCAGTTTGGGTTTAATCTCAGTTTGGGTTTAATATCAGTTGTTTGGATTTAATCTCAGTTGTTTGGGTTTAATCTCAGTTGTTTGAGTTTAATCTCAGTTGTTTGGGTTTAATCTCAGTTTGTTTGGGTTTAATCTCAGTTGTTTGGATTTAATATCAGTTGTTTGGATTTAATATCAGTTGTTTGGGTTTAATCTCAGTTGTTTGGGTTTAATCTCAGTTGTTTGGGTTTAATCTCAGTTGTTTGGATTTAATATCAGTTGTTTGGATTTAATATCAGTTTGGGTTTAATCTCAGTTGTTTGGGTTTAACTTCAGTTGTTTGGGTTTAATCTCAGTTTGTTTGGATTTAATCTCAGTTGTTTGGGTTTAATCTCAGTTGTTTGGGTTTAATCTCAGTTGTTTGGATTTAATCTCAGTTGTTTGGGTTTAATCTCAGTTGTTTGGATTTAATATCAGTTGTTTGGGTTTAATCTCAGTTTGGGTTTAATCTCAGTTGTTTGGGTTTAATCTCAGTTGTTTGGGTTTAATCTCAGTTGTTTGGGTTTAATCTCAGTTGTTTGGGTTTAATCTCAGTTGTTTGGGTTTAATCTCAGTTGTTTGGATTTAATATCAGTTGTTTGGGTTTAATCTCAGTTGTTTGGATTTAATCTCAGTTGTTTGGATTTAATATCAGTTGTTTGGGTTTAATATCAGTTTGTTTGGATTTAATCTCAGTTGTTTGGATTTAATATCAGTTGTTTGGGTTTAATATCAGTTTGTTTGGATTTAATCTCAGTTGTTTGGATTTAATATCAGTTGTTTGGGTTTAATCTCAGTTTGTTTGGATTTAATCTCAGTTGTTTGGGTTTAATATCAGTTTGTTTGGATTTAATCTCAGTTGTTTGGATTTAATATCAGTTGTTTGGGTTTAATATCAGTTTGTTTGGATTTAATCTCAGTTGTTTGGATTTAATCTCAGTTGTTTGGGTTTAATATCAGTTTGTTTGGATTTAATCTCAGTTGTTTGGATTTAATATCAGTTGTTTGGGTTTAATCTCAGTTTGTTTGGATTTAATCTCAGTTGTTTGGATTTAATATCAGTTGTTTGGATTTAATATCAGTTGTTTGGATTTAATATCAGTTTGGGTTTAATCTCAGTTGTTTGGGTTTAATCTCAGTTGTTTGGGTTTAATCTCAGTTGTTTGGGTTTAATCTCAGTTGTTTGGGTTTAATCTCAGTTGTTTGGATTTAATATCAGTTGTTTGGGTTTAATCTCAGTTGTTTGGGTTTAATCTCAGTTGTTTGGGTTTAATCTCAGTTGTTTGGATTTAATATCAGTTGTTTGGATTTAATATCAGTTTGGGTTTAATCTCAGTTGTTTGGGTTTAACCTCAGTTGTTTGGATTTAATCTCAGTTGTTTGGGTTTAATCTCAGTTGTTTGGGTTTAATCTCAGTTGTTTGGGTTTAATCTCAGTTTGGATTTAATCTCAGTTGTTTGGATTTAATATCAGTTGTTTGGATTTAATATCAGTTTGGGTTTAATCTCAGTTGTTTGTGTTTAATCTCAGTTGTTTGGGTTTAATCTCAGTTGTTTGGATTTAATATCAGTTGTTTGGGTTTAATCTCAGTTGTTTGGGTTTAATCTCAGTTGTTTGGATTTAATATCAGTTGTTTGGATTTAATATCAGTTTGGGTTTAATCTCAGTTGTTTGAGTTTAATCTCAGTTGTTTGGGTTTAATATCAGTTGTTTGGGTTTAATCTCAGTTGTTTGGGTTTAATCTCAGTTGTTTGGATTTAATATCAGTTGTTTGGATTTAATATCAGTTTGGGTTTAATCTCAGTTGTTTGGGTTTAACCTCAGTTGTTTGGATTTAATCTCAGTTTGTTTGGATTTAATCTCAGTTGTTTGGGTTTAATCTCAGTTGTTTGGGTTTAATCTCAGTTGTTTGGGTTTAATCTCAGTTGTTTGGATTTAATATCAGTTGTTTGGATTTAATATCAGTTTGGGTTTAATCTCAGTTGTTTGGATTTAATCTCAGTTGTTTGGGTTTAATCTCAGTTGTTTGGGTTTAATCTCAGTTGTTTGGATTTAATATCAGTTGTTTGGATTTAATATCAGTTTGGGTTTAATCTCAGTTGTTTGGGTTTAACCTCAGTTGTTTGGGTTTAATCTCAGTTTGTTTGGATTTAATCTCAGTTGTTTGGGTTTAATCTCAGTTGTTTGGGTTTAATCTCAGTTGTTTGGGTTTAATCTCAGTTGTTTGGATTTAATATCAGTTGTTTGGATTTAATATCAGTTTGGGTTTAATCTGAGTTGTTTGGGTTTAACCTCAGTTGTTTGGATTTAATCTCAGTTGTTTGGGTTTAATCTCAGTTGTTTGAATTTAATATCAGTTGTTTGGATTTAATATCAGTTTGGGTTTAATCTCAGTTGTTTGAGTTTAACCTCAGTTGTTTGGGTTTAATCTCAGTTTGTTTGGATTTAATCTCAGTTGTTTGGGTTTAATCTCAGTTGTTTGGGTTTAATCTCAGTTGTTTGGATTTAATCTCAGTTGTTTGGATTTAATATCAGTTGTTTGGGTTTAATCTCAGTTTGGGTTTAATCTCAGTTGTTTGGGTTTAATCTCAGTTGTTTGGGTTTAATCTCAGTTTGGGTTTAATCTCAGTTGTTTGGGTTTAATCTCAGTTTGGGTTTAATCTCAGTTTGGGTTTAATATCAGTTGTTTGGATTTAATCTCAGTTGTTTGGGTTTAATCTCAGTTGTTTGAGTTTAATCTCAGTTGTTTGGGTTTAATCTCAGTTTGTTTGGGTTTAATCTCAGTTTGTTTGGGTTTAATCTCAGTTGTTTGGGTTTAATCTCAGTTGTTTGGGTTTAATCTCAGTTGTTTGGGTTTAATCTCAGTTGTTTGGGTTTAATCTCAGTTGTTTGGATTTAATATCAGTTGTTTGGGTTTAATCTCAGTTTGGGTTTAATCTCAGTTGTTTGGGTTTAATCTCAGTTGTTTGGGTTTAATCTCAGTTTGGGTTTAATCTCAGTTGTTTGGGTTTAATCTCAGTTTGGGTTTAATCTCAGTTTGGGTTTAATATCAGTTGTTTGGATTTAATCTCAGTTGTTTGGGTTTAATCTCAGTTGTTTGAGTTTAATCTCAGTTGTTTGGGTTTAATCTCAGTTTGTTTGGGTTTAATCTCAGTTGTTTGGATTTAATATCAGTTGTTTGGATTTAATATCAGTTGTTTGGATTTAATATCAGTTGTTTGGGTTTAATCTCAGTTGTTTGGGTTTAATCTCAGTTGTTTGGGTTTAATCTCAGTTGTTTGGATTTAATATCAGTTGTTTGGATTTAATATCAGTTTGGGTTTAATCTCAGTTGTTTGGGTTTAACTTCAGTTGTTTGGGTTTAATCTCAGTTTGTTTGGATTTAATCTCAGTTGTTTGGGTTTAATCTCAGTTGTTTGGGTTTAATCTCAGTTGTTTGGATTTAATCTCAGTTGTTTGGGTTTAATCTCAGTTGTTTGGATTTAATATCAGTTGTTTGGGTTTAATCTCAGTTTGGGTTTAATCTCAGTTGTTTGGGTTTAATCTCAGTTGTTTGGGTTTAATCTCAGTTGTTTGGGTTTAATCTCAGTTTGGGTTTAATCTCAGTTGTTTGGGTTTAATCTCAGTTTGGGTTTAATCTCAGTTTGGGTTTAATCTCAGTTGTTTGGATTTAATCTCAGTTGTTTGGGTTTAATCTCAGTTGTTTGAGTTTAATCTCAGTTGTTTGGGTTTAATCTCAGTTTGTTTGGGTTTAATCTCAGTTGTTTGGGTTTAATCTCAGTTGTTTGGGTTTAATCTGAGTTTGGATTTAATATCAGTTGTTTGGGTTTAATCTCAGTTGTTTGGGTTTAATCTCAGTTGTTTGGGTTTAATCTCAGTTGTTTGGGTTTAATCTCAGTTGTTTGGATTTAATATCAGTTGTTTGGGTTTAATCTCAGTTGTTTGGATTTAATTTCAGTTGTTTGGGTTTAATCTCAGTTGTTTGGGTTTAATCTCAGTTGTTTGGGTTTAATCTCAGTTTGGATTTAATCTCAGTTGTTTGGATTTAATATCAGTTGTTTGGGTTTAATCTCAGTTGTTTGGATTTAATTTCAGTTGCTTGGGTTTAATCTCAGTTGTTTGGGTTTAATATCAGTTGTTTGGATTTAATCTCAGTTTGTTTGGGTTTAATATCAGTTGTTTGGATTTAATCTCAGTTTGTTTGGGTTTAATATCAGTTGTTTGGATTTAATATCAGTTGTTTGGGTTTAATCTCAGTTGTTTGGGTTTAATCTCAGTTTGGATTTAATATCAGTTGTTTGGGTTTAATCTCAGTTGGTTGGGTTTAATATCAGTTGTTTGGGTTTAATCTCAGTTTGGGTTTAATCTCAGTTGGTTGGGTTTAATCTCAGTTGTTTGGGTTTAATCTCAGTTGTTTGGGTTTAATCTCAGTTTGGATTTAATCTCAGTTGTTTGGATTTAATATCAGTTGTTTGGGTTTAATCTCAGTTGTTTGGATTTAATTTCAGTTGCTTGGGTTTAATCTCAGTTGTTTGGGTTTAATATCAGTTGTTTGGGTTTAATCTCAGTTTGTTTGGGTTTAATATCAGTTGTTTGGATTTAATCTCAGTTTGTTTGGGTTTAATATCAGTTGTTTGGGTTTAATCTCAGTTTGTTTGGGTTTAATATCAGTTGTTTGGGTTTAATCTCAGTTTGTTTGGGTTTAATATCAGTTGTTTGGGTTTAATATCAGTTGTTTGGGTTTAATCTCAGTTGTTTGGGTTTAATCTCAGTTTGGATTTAATCTCAGTTGTTTGGATTTAATATCAGTTGTTTGGGTTTAATCTCAGTTGTTTGGATTTAATTTCAGTTGTTTGGGTTTAATCTCAGTTGTTTGGGTTTAATATCAGTTGTTTGGGTTTAATCTCAGTTGTTTGGATTTAATCTCAGTTGTTTGGGTTTAATCTCAGTTGTTTGGGTTTAATCTCAGTTGTTTGGGTTTAATATCAGTTGTTTGGGTTTAATCTCAGTTGTTTGGGTTTAATATCAGTTGTTTGGGTTTAATCTCAGTTGTTTGGATTTAATCTCAGTTGTTTGGGTTTAATCTCAGTTGTTTGGTTTAATATCAGTTGTTTGGGTTTAATCTCAGTTTGTTTGGGTTTAATATCAGTTGTTTGGGTTGAATCTCAGTTTGTTTGGGTTTAATCTCAGTTGTTTGGATTTAATCTCAGTTGTTTGGGTTTAATCTCAGTTTGGATTTAATATCAGTTGTTTGGGTTTAATCTCAGTTGTTTGAATTTAATATCAGTTGTTTGGGTTTAATATCAGTTGTTTGGATTTAATATCAGTTGTTTGGATTTAATCTCAGTTGTTTGGATTTATTCTCAGTTGTTTGGATTTAATCTCAGTTGTTTGGGTTTAATATCAGTTGTTTGGGTTTAATATCAGTTGTTTGGATTTAATCTCAGTTGTTTGGATTTATTCTCAGTTGTTTGGATTTAATATCAGTTGTTTGGGTTTAATCTCAGTTGTTTGGATTTAATATCAGTTGTTTGGGTTTAATATCAGTTGTTTGGATTTAATATCAGTTGTTTGGGTTTAATATCAGTTGTTTGGATTTAATCTCAGTTGTTTGGATTTAATATCAGTTGTTTGGGTTTAATATCAGTTGTTTGGATTTAATATCAGTTGTTTGGATTTAATCTCAGTTGTTTGGGTTTAATATCAGTTGTTTGGGTTTAATATCAGTTGTTTGGGTTTAATATCAGTTGTTTGGATTTAATCTCAGTTGTTTGGATTTAATATCAGTTGTTTGGGTTTAATATCAGTTGTTTGGGTTTAATCTCAGTTGTTTGGGTTTAATTTCAGTTGTTTGGATTTAATATCAGTTGTTTGGGTTTAATATCAGTTGTTTGGATTTAATATCAGTTGTTTGGGTTTAATATCAGTTGTTTGGATTTAATCTCAGTTGTTTGGGTTTAATATCAGTTGTTTGGGTTTAATATCAGTTGTTTGGGTTTAATCTCAGTTGTTTGGGTTTAATATCAGTTGTTTGGATTTAATCTCAGTTGTTTGGATTTAATATCAGTTGTTTGGGTTTAATCTCAGTTGTTTGTTTTAATCTCAGTTGTTTGGGTTTAATCTCAGTTGTTTGGGTTTAATCTCAGTTGTTTGGGTTTAATATCAGTTGTTTGGATTTAATCTCAGTTGTTTGGATTTAATCTCAGTTGTTTGGATTTAATCTCAGTTGTTTGGATTTAATCTCAGTTGTTTGGATTTAATCTCAGTTGTTTGGATTTAATATCAGTTGTTTGGGTTTAATCTCAGTTGTTTGGGTTTAATCTCAGTTGTTTGGGTTTAATCTCAGTTGTTTGGATTTAATATCAGTTGTTTGGATTTAATATCAGTTTGGGTTTAATCTCAGTTGTTTGGGTTTAACTTCAGTTGTTTGGGTTTAATCTCAGTTTGTTTGGATTTAATCTCAGTTGTTTGGGTTTAATCTCAGTTGTTTGGGTTTAATCTCAGTTGTTTGGATTTAATCTCAGTTGTTTGGGTTTAATCTCAGTTGTTTGGATTTAATATCAGTTGTTTGGGTTTAATCTCAGTTTGGGTTTAATCTCAGTTGTTTGGGTTTAATCTCAGTTGTTTGGGTTTAATCTCAGTTGTTTGGGTTTAATCTCAGTTTGGGTTTAATCTCAGTTGTTTGGGTTTAATCTCAGTTTGGGTTTAATCTCAGTTTGGGTTTAATCTCAGTTGTTTGGACTTAATCTCAGTTGTTTGGGTTTAATCTCAGTTGTTTGAGTTTAATCTCAGTTGTTTGGGTTTAATCTCAGTTTGTTTGGGTTTAATCTCAGTTGTTTGGGTTTAATCTCAGTTGTTTGGGTTTAATCTGAGTTTGGATTTAATATCAGTTGTTTGGGTTTAATCTCAGTTGTTTGGGTTTAATCTCAGTTGTTTGGGTTTAATCTCAGTTGTTTGGGTTTAATATCAGTTGTTTGGGTTTAATCTCAGTTGTTTGGATTTAATTTCAGTTGTTTGGGTTTAATCTCAGTTGTTTGGGTTTAATCTCAGTTGTTTGGGTTTAATCTCAGTTTGGATTTAATCTCAGTTGTTTGGATTTAATATCAGTTGTTTGGGTTTAATCTCAGTTGTTTGGATTTAATTTCAGTTGCTTGGGTTTAATCTCAGTTGTTTGGGTTTAATATCAGTTGTTTGGGTTTAATCTCAGTTTGTTTGGGTTTAATATCAGTTGTTTGGATTTAATCTCAGTTTGTTTGGGTTTAATATCAGTTGTTTGGATTTAATATCAGTTGTTTGGGTTTAATCTCAGTTGTTTGGGTTTAATCTCAGTTTGGATTTAATATCAGTTGTTTGGGTTTAATCTCAGTTGGTTGGGTTTAATATCAGTTGTTTGGGTTTAATCTCAGTTTGGGTTTAATCTCAGTTTGGGTTTAATATCAGTTGTTTGGATTTAATCTCAGTTGTTTGGGTTTAATCTCAGTTGTTTGAGTTTAATCTCAGTTGTTTGGGTTTAATCTCAGTTTGTTTGGGTTTAATCTCAGTTGTTTGGATTTAATATCAGTTGTTTGGATTTAATATCAGTTGTTTGGATTTAATATCAGTTGTTTGGGTTTAATCTCAGTTGTTTGGGTTTAATCTCAGTTGTTTGGGTTTAATCTCAGTTGTTTGGATTTAATATCAGTTGTTTGGATTTAATATCAGTTTG
This sequence comes from Mustelus asterias, assembly GCF_964213995.1. Classification (NCBI taxonomy): domain Eukaryota; kingdom Metazoa; phylum Chordata; class Chondrichthyes; order Carcharhiniformes; family Triakidae; genus Mustelus; species Mustelus asterias. The sequence continues at coordinate 2,601 of NW_027591348.1, read as the reverse complement.
GGTTTAATCTCAGTTGTTTGGGTTTAACTTCAGTTGTTTGGGTGTAATCTCAGTTTGTTTGGATTTAATCTCAGTTGTTTGGGTTTAATCTCAGTTGTTTGGGTTTAATCTCAGTTGTTTGGGTTTAATCTCAGTTTGGGTTTAATCTCAGTTGTTTGGGTTTAATCTCAGTTTGGGTTTAATCTCAGTTTGGGTTTAATATCAGTTGTTTGGATTTAATCTCAGTTGTTTGGGTTTAATCTCAGTTGTTTGAGTTTAATCTCAGTTGTTTGGGTTTAATCTCAGTTTGTTTGGGTTTAATCTCAGTTGTTTGGATTTAATATCAGTTGTTTGGATTTAATATCAGTTGTTTGGATTTAATATCAGTTGTTTGGGTTTAATCTCAGTTGTTTGGGTTTAATCTCAGTTGTTTGGGTTTAATCTCAGTTGTTTGGATTTAATATCAGTTGTTTGGATTTAATATCAGTTTGGGTTTAATCTCAGTTGTTTGGGTTTAACTTCAGTTGTTTGGGTTTAATCTCAGTTTGTTTGGATTTAATCTCAGTTGTTTGGGTTTAATCTCAGTTGTTTGGGTTTAATCTCAGTTGTTTGGATTTAATCTCAGTTGTTTGGGTTTAATCTCAGTTGTTTGGATTTAATATCAGTTGTTTGGGTTTAATCTCAGTTTGGGTTTAATCTCAGTTGTTTGGGTTTAATCTCAGTTGTTTGGGTTTAATCTCAGTTGTTTGGGTTTAATCTCAGTTTGGGTTTAATCTCAGTTGTTTGGGTTTAATCTCAGTTTGGGTTTAATCTCAGTTTGGGTTTAATCTCAGTTGTTTGGATTTAATCTCAGTTGTTTGGGTTTAATCTCAGTTGTTTGAGTTTAATCTCAGTTGTTTGGGTTTAATCTCAGTTTGTTTGGGTTTAATCTCAGTTGTTTGGGTTTAATCTCAGTTGTTTGGGTTTAATCTGAGTTTGGATTTAATATCAGTTGTTTGGGTTTAATCTCAGTTGTTTGGGTTTAATCTCAGTTGTTTGGGTTTAATCTCAGTTGTTTGGGTTTAATCTCAGTTGTTTGGATTTAATATCAGTTGTTTGGGTTTAATCTCAGTTGTTTGGATTTAATTTCAGTTGTTTGGGTTTAATCTCAGTTGTTTGGGTTTAATCTCAGTTGTTTGGGTTTAATCTCAGTTTGGATTTAATCTCAGTTGTTTGGATTTAATATCAGTTGTTTGGGTTTAATCTCAGTTGTTTGGATTTAATTTCAGTTGCTTGGGTTTAATCTCAGTTGTTTGGGTTTAATATCAGTTGTTTGGGTTTAATCTCAGTTTGTTTGGGTTTAATATCAGTTGTTTGGATTTAATCTCAGTTTGTTTGGGTTTAATATCAGTTGTTTGGATTTAATATCAGTTGTTTGGGTTTAATCTCAGTTGTTTGGGTTTAATCTCAGTTTGGATTTAATATCAGTTGTTTGGGTTTAATCTCAGTTGGTTGGGTTTAATATCAGTTGTTTGGGTTTAATCTCAGTTTGGGTTTAATCTCAGTTGGTTGGGTTTAATCTCAGTTGTTTGGGTTTAATCTCAGTTGTTTGGGTTTAATCTCAGTTTGGATTTAATCTCAGTTGTTTGGATTTAATATCAGTTGTTTGGGTTTAATCTCAGTTGTTTGGATTTAATTTCAGTTGCTTGGGTTTAATCTCAGTTGTTTGGGTTTAATATCAGTTGTTTGGGTTTAATCTCAGTTTGTTTGGGTTTAATATCAGTTGTTTGGATTTAATCTCAGTTTGTTTGGGTTTAATATCAGTTGTTTGGGTTTAATCTCAGTTTGTTTGGGTTTAATATCAGTTGTTTGGGTTTAATCTCAGTTTGTTTGGGTTTAATATCAGTTGTTTGGGTTTAATATCAGTTGTTTGGGTTTAATCTCAGTTGTTTGGGTTTAATCTCAGTTTGGATTTAATCTCAGTTGTTTGGATTTAATATCAGTTGTTTGGGTTTAATCTCAGTTGTTTGGATTTAATTTCAGTTGTTTGGGTTTAATCTCAGTTGTTTGGGTTTAATATCAGTTGTTTGGGTTTAATCTCAGTTGTTTGGATTTAATCTCAGTTGTTTGGGTTTAATCTCAGTTGTTTGGGTTTAATCTCAGTTGTTTGGGTTTAATATCAGTTGTTTGGGTTTAATCTCAGTTGTTTGGGTTTAATATCAGTTGTTTGGGTTTAATCTCAGTTGTTTGGATTTAATCTCAGTTGTTTGGGTTTAATCTCAGTTGTTTGGGTTTAATATCAGTTGTTTGGGTTTAATCTCAGTTTGTTTGGGTTTAATATCAGTTGTTTGGGTTGAATCTCAGTTTGTTTGGGTTTAATCTCAGTTGTTTGGATTTAATCTCAGTTGTTTGGGTTTAATCTCAGTTTGGATTTAATATCAGTTGTTTGGGTTTAATCTCAGTTGTTTGAATTTAATATCAGTTGTTTGGGTTTAATATCAGTTGTTTGGATTTAATATCAGTTGTTTGGATTTAATCTCAGTTGTTTGGATTTATTCTCAGTTGTTTGGATTTAATCTCAGTTGTTTGGGTTTAATATCAGTTGTTTGGGTTTAATATCAGTTGTTTGGATTTAATCTCAGT
>NW_027591347.1:0-87500 GCF_964213995.1 Mustelus asterias | reverse complement strand
GAACTCAGTGGATAAATCTGGAATATAAAGCGAGTCTCTGTAACGGTGACTGTGAAACTACCTTTCATTGTCGGAAAAACCCATCCGGTTCACTGATGTCCCTTTAGGGAAGGAAATCTGCCGTCCTTACCCGGTCTGGCCGACATGTGACTCCAGGGCCACAGCAACGTGGCTGACTCTCAGCTGCCCTCGGAAATGGAGTGCCAAGCCCCTCAGCAGAAGGGCAATTAAGGATGGGTAACTAATGCCAGCCTCACCAGTAATGCCCATGTTCTGTGGAAGACTCTCCCATCTAAATCTACCATCATAACCCTCTCTGCCCTTCTCCCACATGTGCTTGCCGAGTTCCCCCTCAGTACATCGATGCAATTCATCTCGACCACTCCCTGTGGGAGTGAGTTCCACATTCTCACCTGGATAGAGGACTTTCGTCTGAATACACCGATCTCTATTTATTACCTTGTATTTTCATTGCATCCTTCAGGACCTCGAATTAGAATCATAGAAATCCTACAGTGCAGAAAGAGACCATTCGGCCCATCGAGTCTGCACCAACCACGATCCCACCCAGGCCCTATCCCCATATCCCTACATATTTTACCCACTAATCCCTCTAAACCTATGCATCCCGGGACACTAAGAGACAATTTAGAATGGCAGTAAACCTAGCCCGCACATCTTTGGACTGTGGGAGGAAATCGGAGCACCCGGTGAAAACCCACACAGACACGAGGAGAATGTGCAAACTCCACACAGACAGTGACCCGAGCCGGGATTTGAACCCGGGTTCCTGGAGCTGTGAAGCAGCAGTGCTAACCACTGTGCCACCGTGCCGAATTACCACCAAACCAACCCCACCCCACTGGTATTTCTGGACCAATTAAGTATCTTCTGAAGCCCATTCACTGTTTGTATCGTGGGAAACGCAGCAACCAATGTGTCCACAGCAATCTCTGGAATTCTCTGCCCGCTGAGGTGGTGGAGGCTACCTCGCTGAATATGTTTAAAGCGCGGATGGATGGATTCCTGATCGGTAAGGGAATTAAGGGTTATGGGGATCAGGCGGGTAAGTGGTACTGATCCACGTCAGATCAGCCATGATCTTATTGAATGGCGGGGCAGGCTCGAGGGGCTAGATGGCCTACTCCTGCTCCTATTTCTTATGTTCTTAATAGCCCACAGGTGGCAATGAGGTGAGTCATAGAATCGTAGAACCCCTACAGTACAGAAGGAGGCCATTCGGCCCAGCGAATCTGTACCCGACCACAATCCCACCCAGGCCCTATTCCCGTAACCCTCATTCACCCTCCTAATCCCCCTGACACTAGGGTCAATTTACCATGGCCAATCAACCTAACCAGCACATCCTTGGAATGTGGGAGGAAACCGGAGCACTCAGAGGAAACCCACGCAGTCATGTGGAGAACGTGAATGGGTGCATGACTATTAATCCAGAAACTCAGCTAATGTTCTGGGGATCTGGGTTCAAATCCCGCCATGGCATGGGAGAATGGCCAGATAATTTGCATACAAAGCCTCAGAGATACGCTCCTCCACCCACACTCATCCTCGATGCACTGAAGTGGTGGCACAGTGGTTAGCACTACTGCCTCACAGCACCAGGGACCCGGGTTCAATTCCTGGCTTGGGTCACTGTCTGTGCAAAGTCTGCACGTACTCCCCGTGTCTGCGTGGGTTTTGTCCAGGTGCTCCGGTTTCCTTCCACAGTCCAAACATTTTGTAGGTTAAGTTGATTGGCCATGCTAAAATTGACCCTAGTGTCAGGGGGTAAATGTGTGGGGTTATGGGAATAGGGCCTGGGTGGGATTGTTTGGTGCAGACTCAATGGGCTGAATGGCCTCCTTCTGTACTATAGGGATTCTATGAAGTTACTAATTGTCTAATTCTAAGTCAACTCCTTATTCATATATGACTCTTATTCATATTGGGAATAGGAGAAATGGGATACTTGCATTTATATAGCATCTCCTTCTCTCAGAAACATTTCAAGGCCCTTCACATACAAGAGAATTGCTTTGAAGTATGGTGACTCTTGTTATGTATCTATATTTGCAACCAAATATCCTCTATAAATGAGTGAGCAAGCAGTTGGTGCGTAATAATGAAAGCAAAATACTGTGGATGCTAGAATGCTGTCCTGGTTCCCCCCCCCATGCTGATGCTATAGTTAAGAAAGCCCACCAACGCCTCTACTTTCTTAGCAGGCTAAGGAAATTTGGCATGTCAGCTACAACTCTCACCAACTTTTACAGATGCGCCATAGAAAGCATTCTTTCTGGTTGTATCACAGCTTGGTATGGCTCCTGCTCTACCCAAGACCGCAAAAATATACAAAGAGTTGTGAATGTAGCCCAATCCATCACGCAAACCAGCCTCCCATCCATTGACTCTGTCTACGCTTCCTGCTGCCTCAGCAAAGCAGCCAGCACAATCAAGGACCCCGCGCATCCTGGACATTCTCTCTTCCACCTTCTTCCATCAGGAAAAAGATACAAAAGTCTGAGATCACGTACCAACCGACTCAAGAACAGCTTCTTCCCTGCTGCTGTCAGACGTTTGAATGGACCTACCTCGCATTAAGTTGATCTTTCTCTACACCCTAGCTATGACTGTAACACTACATTCTGCACTCTCTGCTTTCCTTCTGTATGAACGGTATGCTCTGTCTGTATAGCGCGCAAGAAACAATACTTTTCATTGTGTCCCAATACATGTGACAATAATAAATCAAGTCAGATGTGGAACAGAAACAAAAAAATGCTGGAAAAACTCAGCAAGTGTGGCACATTTGTTGGTCATGTCAATTAAGGGAGGAATGTTGGCCAAGATACCGAGAGCTTTGTTCTTCTTCAAAGTCATTTGGGTTCCTTAAGTGGATCAGGTAAGAAGGTCCTTTCACGTTCTGTCTGAAGGCCAACACTTCCAACAATGCAGCCTTCCCTTGCAGCTATGTGGAAGGATAGGCCAGGCCATATGTTCATGCCTTGTGTCCATTATCTACCTACCAGAAACAAGGGGAACTGCAGCTAAGCCAATGGCCCTCACCATTGCGCAATAGTAAGAGATCTCACAGCACCAGGTTAAAGTCCAACAGGTTTATTTGGTGGCACGAGCTTTTGGAGCGCTGCCCCTTCATCAGGTGAGTGGAGAGTTGGAGACCTGATGAAGGGGCAGCGCTCCGAAAGCTCGTGCTACCAAATGAACCTGTTGGACTTTAACCTGGTGTTGTGAGGCTACTTACTGTGCCCACCCCAGTCCAACACCGGCAACTCCACATCATTGCGCAATAGGCTTTCAGGATGAAATCCCAAAATCTTGACCGCAAATTGTTCCCATTGGTATCATTTGTGCCACAACTACAATCACTGGGAACTTTGCCCAATTGTCATGCAGCACGGTAAGTTCTCAGCTGGGACAATGTGAGGGAACAGAACATATAATTGTATAGCTGAGAGTTTATTATAGGTTAAAGAGGATGTAGAATTTCACATGCTCAAGATTAGTGACTAAAGTATCCCGATTTCCCAGACCCGGAATACTGTTGAAATTCCTACTGTCCTCAATTCCTCGTTCCTCTTACTACAGCCTGCATTCAACCCTGGTCTGGGGATAAAAGGGTTCGGGCGGCACGGTAGCACAGTGGTTAGCACTGTTGCCTCACAGCGCCAGGGACCCAGGTTTGATTCCCGGCTTGGGTCATTGTCTGTGTGGAGTTTGCACATTCTCCCCGTGTCTGCGTGGGTTTCCTCCGGGTGCTCCGGTTTCCTCCCACAGTCCGAAAGACGTGCTGGTTAGGGTGCATTGACCCGAACAGGCGCCGGAGTGTGGCGACTAGGGGATTTTCACAGTAACTTCATTGTAGTGTTAATGTCAGCCTACTTGTGACTAATATTTATTAGTCACAAGTAGGCTTACATTAACACTACAATGAAGTTACTGTGAAAATCCCCTAGTCGCCACACTCCTAAACCTAAAAGGGTTGACGTATGAGGAGAGATTAAACAGTTTGGGTTTGTACTGGCTGGAGTTTAGAAGGATGAGGGGGGATCTGATCGAGGTATATAAAATTTTAAAAGGGATTAATGGAGTAAATGTAGACCAAATGTTTCCCCTTGTGGGGCAATCTCGAACAAGAGGTCACAGGTATAGGCTGAGAGGCGGTGGATTTAAAACTGAGATGAGGAGGAATTACTTCTCGCAGAGGGTGGTGAATTTGTGGAACTTGCTGCCCCATAGCGCGGTGGAGTCTGAATCATTGAATGGTTTCAAGAAGGAGATAGATATATTTAAAGTTAAAGTTTATTTATTAGTCACAAGTAGGCTTACATTAACACTGTAATGAAGTTACTGTGAAAATCCCCTAGTCACCACACTCCAGCGCCTGTTCGGGTTACACTGAGGGAGAATTTAGCATGGACAATGCACCCTAACCAGCACGTATTTCAGACTGTGGGAGGAAACTGGAGCACCCGGAGGAAACCCACGCAGACACGGGGAGAACATGCAGGCTCCACGCAGACAGTGATCCGAGCCAGGAATCAAACCCAGCCCCTGGCGCTGTGAGGCAGCAGTACTAACCACTGTGCTACCATGCTGCTCATTTCTGATACAAAACAGGTTAAAGGGATATGGGGAACAGGTGGGGAGGTGGATTTGAGACCAGGGAGAGATCAGCCATGATCTGATTGAAAAGCGGAGCAGGCTCGAAGGGCTGAATTGCTAACATCTGCTCCTAATCCCTGTGTTCCTATGTTCCTATGTTATAAAGCATCTTTGACATTGCAAACCAGCCCTCAGCATGTCCCAGGAGTGTCAGTGGACAATAGTCTGACATTGAAACACATGTCAAGTTTTAGTACAGGTGACCAAAAAGCTTGTTCCAAGAGGTTTTGGGGGGTGGAAGGTGGAGAGAGATAGTGAGTTTAGGAAGGAAATTCCAGGGCTTAGGGCCTGGGTAGCTGAAGGCTCGGCTTTCAATGTTGGAGAGATGAAAAGAAAGACTTACATTTATGTAGCACCTTTCATGGCAGCACACAGACACGGGGAGAATGTGCAAACTCCACACAGACAGTGATCCAAGCCGGGAATTGAACCCAGGTCCCTGGCGCTGTGAGGCAGCAGTGCTAACCACTGTGCCACCGTGCCTCCCTTTTTGACCCAGTGGTGATGAAGAAATGGTGCTACATGTCCAAGTTCGGATGGTACATGACCTGTAGGGGTATGTGGCAGTGATGGCATTCCTGTACAAATATTGTCCTTGAATTGCAACATGCTGCTGTGCAGAGGGACCTGGGTGTCCTTGTGCATGAATCACAAAAAGTAGGTTTGCAGGTGCAGCAGGTAATTAAGAAGGTAAATGGAATTTTGTCCTTCATTGCTAGAGGGATGGAGTTTAAAAACAAGGTTATGTTGCAGCTGTATAAGGTGCTGGTGAGGCCACACCTGGAGTACTGTGTACAGTTTAGGTCTCCTTACTTGAGAAAGGACATACTGGCACTGGAGGGGGTGCAGAGGAGATTCACTAGGTTGATTCTGGAGTTGAGAGGGTTGGCTTATGAGGAGAGACTGAGTAGACTGGGGCTATACTCATTGGAATTCAGAAGAACGAGAGGAGATCTTATAGAAAAATTATGAAGGGAATAGATAAGATAGAAGCAGGGAAGTTGTTTCCACTGGCAGGTGAAACTCGAACTAGGGGGGCATGGCCTCAAAATAAGGGGGAGCAGACTTAGGACTGAGTTGAGGAGTAATTTCTTCACCCAAAGGGTTGTGAATCTGTGGAATTCCCTGCCCAGTGAAGCAGTTGAGGCTACCTCATTGAATGTTTTTAAGGCAAAGATAGGTAAATTTTTGAACAGCAAAGGAATTAAGGGTTATGGTGAGCGGGCGGGTAAGTGGAGCTGAGTCCACAAAAAGATCAGCCATGATCTTATTGAATGGCGGAGCAGGCTCGAGGGGCCAGGTGGCCTACTCCTGCTCCTGGTGCTTATGTTCTTATGTTTATGTTCTTGTAGGTGGCGGAGGTCACAGAATATGTGGAGAGACATTGTCAATGCTGTTGGGGTGGTAAAGCTGGTGCCCCACAGACCACGAAGGTCCTGTATTCCACACCCACCTTATGTTGAACTAGACCCTGAGCTGGAGAGGGTAAAACCAGCCAGTGTGTTGATTACTCTCTAGTTAGTGAAGGTGTAAAGTGTCTACGAGTGAGGGGCAATAGCACTGACGTGTGATGCTGCTATTGGTGAATAGCTTGCTGATATTTATTGGCTGGATTCATGCATGAAGGTTGGCGATTTGCATTTCTTCACGCATGAAGTGGTGAGCCTGTGGAATTCATTACCACAGGAAGTAATTGATGCCAATGTATTGGATGTATTCAAGAGGCGGCTGGATATAGCACTCGGGGCGAATGGGATCAAAGGTTATGGGGAGAAAGCAGGATTAGGCTGTTGATTGGACGATCAGCCATGATCGTGGTGAATGGCGGAGCAGGCTCGAAGGGCCGAATGGCCTCCTCCTGCTCCTATCTCCTATGTTTCTACGTATTAAGTGCCAGGAGGTAGCTGGAATAAGTAGAACTACACTACAGCAAGACTCAATGTTCTGAACTGGCTGAGGGAGATCATTGGTTCTACTGTATTATCTGACACAGCACAGCTTTGTAGCAACACCTTATAACATCTCATACCACATGGGTGGCACAGTGGTTAGCACTGCTGCCTCACAGCACCAGGGACCTGGGTTCAATTCCCAGCTTGGGTCACTGTTGTTAGAATGTAACCAATGATAACATTGGATTGGTTGTAGTGTGACCAATGGTAACAAGCTGTAAGGGTCAGCTGACCCAGTAAACCAATGATAAAATGATGTGATGACCAGCTGACTCACTATAAATAAGAGCTTGTTGGAGCTTGGAATGGCCCAGGGTGAGGCCTTGGGTGTTGGAGCAATGAAGTTTCTTTATTAAACCTTTTTCTTTGATGCATTTGCTAGAGTAGGTTTTGTTTCAGTCCAAAGATGTGCGGGTTAGGTGGACTGGCCGTGCTAAATTGCCCCCTTAGTGTAAGTGGGACTAGCTAGGGTAATTGCATGGGGTTATGGGGATAGGGCCTGGGTGGGATTGTGGTCGGTGCAGATTCGATGGGCTGAATGGCCTCCTTCTGCACTGTAGGATTCTATGGATTCATTTTATTGCCTCTAACTGAAGAGTACCTTCGCTGGATGAACAACTGACTGTGTGGGGTCTGCACGTTCTCCCCATGTCTGCGTGGGTTTCCTCCGGGTGCTCCGGTTTCCTCCCACAGTCCGAAAGACTGTGGTTAGGTGCATTGGCCGTGCTAAATTCTCCCTCAGTGTACCTGAGTGTGGCGACTAGGGGATTTTCACAGCAATTTCATTGCAGTGTTAATGTAAGCCGACTTGTGACACTAATAAATAAACTTTAAACCTCCTGGCAGCAATCAAGTAATTCAGCACAGAGCAGAAGTGAAACTGAGAGCATTTCTGACCTGTTTGACCCATTTCTACACTGGGTAGTGTAGTTATCGTGTGAGCCACTGACGGAGCAGACGGCACAATATTTAAACATCGGAACGCAAGGAATGAAGAAGGGAAACATTCTGGGAAAAATAAACAAAAAACTGTTCCCACCAGGAATGACGGGGAAGCCAAAACTGAGAACTGTTCTTACCCACAGCCTTCAGTTATTCTAATACAGAGGAATCCCGACAGCGCAGAAGGAGGCCTTTTGGCCCATCGGGTCTGCACCGACCACAATCCCACCCAGACCCCATTCCCATAACCCCATGCATTTACCCTAGCTAGTCCCCCTGACATTAAGGGAGAATTTAGCCTGGCCAATCAACCTGACCAGCACATCTTTGGACTGTGGGAGGAAACCGGAGCACCCGGAGGAAACCCACGCAGACACGGGGAGAATGTGCAGACCCCGCACAGACAGTGACCCGAGCGGGGAATCGAACCCAGGTCCCCGGTGCTGTGAGGCAGTGGTTAAAAGTAAAACAGTTTATTTATTAATCACACGTAGGCTTACCTGAACTCGTGTCTGCGTGGGTTTCCTCCGGGTGCTCCGGTTCCCTCCCACAGTCCAAAGATGTGCGGGTTAGGTTGATTGGCCATGCTAAAAATTGCCCTTAGTGTCCTAAGATGCATAGGTTAGACGGATTAGTGGATAAATATGTAGGGATATGGGAATAGGGCCTGGGTGGGATTGTGGTCGGTGCAGACTCGATGGGACGAATGGCCTCTTTCTGTACTGTAGGGTTTCTACGATTCTATGATTACAATGAAGTTACTGTGAAAATCCTCTAGTCGCCACACTCCGGCGCCTGTTCGGGTACACTGAGGGAGAATTTAGCACGGCCATTGCACCTAACAAGCACATCTTTGGAGTGTGGGAGGAAACTGGAGCACCCGGAGGAAACCCACGCAGATACGGGGAGAACGTGCAGACTCTGCACAGACAGTGACCCGAGCATCGAACCCGGGTCCCTGGTGCTTGCTGTGAGGCGCTCTTAAACACTCTTATTTCTGGCACAGCCATTGTTGAAGGCTTTGGAAAATCAGGCAATGAAATTGTACTTTTCTGGGGCTTGTTGGTGTGATAATCATCCGATAATCAACATAGAGAGAATTTACTGCACAGAAACCAGGCCATTCAGCCCAACTGGTCGAGACTGGAGTTTTTGTTTCACACAAGCTTTCTTTGTGGGTGCGCGTATTAAAGTTTATTTATTAGTCAAAAGTAAGGCTTACACTAACACTGCAATGAAGCCACTGTGAAAATCCCCTAGTCGCCACACTCCGGCGCCTGTTCGGGTACACTGAGGGAGAATTTAGCACGGCCAATGCATCCTAACCAGCACGTCTTTCAGACTGTGGGAGGAAACCAGAGCAAATCCATGCAGACACAGGCAGAACGTGCAAACTCCCCACAGACAGTGACCCAAGCCGGGAATCGAATCCAGGTCCCTGGTGTTGTGAGGCAGCAGTGCGAACCACTGTGCCACCGTGCTTTGGATGGAAAGCTGGATTTTTTTATTCGATGGTTCTAAACTCCTGGAATTTCCCAACAGGACTGCGGGCGTACTCCACCAGGGATGTGTTTTTAGCTTTACTGGGTGACTTGTGGTAGTATTTGCGCTGATGGTATGTTAGGCTCACGCCTAGTGTCATTCTCTTGGGTTAGACTTGAAATAGAGTCTTTCTCAGCAGAGCCATTTGGCTGCACCAATTTTAATCCGTGCCTTCATGCGTTCTTGGTGCTTTCTTGGAGGAATTTTTTTAATCCGTCAAATAAAATGTGAAATTTCACACCTCTTCCAGCTGTTTCCATCTATTTCTAATGTACCGTGCTGCCCCAGACAAGCTGCACACTGCACAGAGATGGCGTTCCAATCACACTGCATGTGATAGAGCCTGAATCACCAGCTCAGCAGCAGCGAGATATTCCATCTCACTGACAGAAAAGCAACGAGAGTAGATGGCAACGGCGGGAAGGAGACAAACAAACAGAGGCACTTAAAGAGGTGACAATGTGGGGAGAGAGGGAGAGGGAAAAATATTGGGACTTACGGTGATTCTAGTGAACAGACTGTGGGTGACATAGAGATACAGGGAACACAAATAGAAGACCGACAGAGGCAAAAATCAGGCATGCGTAGGTAAAAAGGGACAAAGCAGGGCGGCACGGTGGCACAGTGGTTAGCACTGCCACCTCACAGCGCCAAGAACCCAGGTTCGATTCCCGGCTTGGGTCACTGCCTGTGCAGAGTCTGCATGTTCTCCCCGTGTCTTTTCTCCGGAGGCTCCGGTTTCCTCCCACAGAGCAAAAAGATGTGTTGGCCGTGCTAAATTCTCCCCTTGGTGGCACCGGAGTGGAGTGGGGCGACTTGGGGATGTTAAAGTTTATTTATTATTCGCAAGTAAGCCTTACATTAACACTGCAATGAAGTTACGATGAAATTCCCTTAGTCGCCACACTCTGGTGCCTGTTCGGGTCAATACACCGAACCAGCATGTTTTCCAGACTGTGGGAGGAAACCGGAGCAAGGTAAGAGGGGCATTACCTGCATTCGTAGAACTGTATCCAATGTGTCAGCAGCACGGTAGCACAGTGGTCAGCATTGCTGCCTCACAGCACCAGGGACCCGGGTTCGATGCTCGGGTCACTGTCTGTGCAGAGTCTGCACGTTCTCCCCGTGTCTGCGTGGGTTTCCTCCTGGTGCTCCAGTTTCCTCCCACAGTCCAAAGATGTGCTGGTTAGGTGCATTGGCCATGCTAAATTCTCCCTCAGTGCACCCGAACAGGCGCCGGAGTGTGGCGACTAGGGGATTTTCACAGTAACTTCATTGCAATGTTCAGGTAAGCCTACGTGTGATTAATAAATAAACTGTTTTACTTTTAACCACTGTATTACCATGATGCCCAAAACTCAAATCAATTCTGGCAGTGATGGGATTCGAACCCAGGCTTCCACAGAGAGTAGAGGCTTAATTCAGCACCTTAGACCGCTCGGCTATACTACCATTTCTTTACACTGTTTACATGCAAGACCTCATGGTAAATACATTGTTCTCTCAACACGGAATGTTCCGGGTCTTGCTCCTCTAGAATCTCAGCCATTTGCCCCGATGTCATGCTCATATCATCTTAAACGTCATTGTCTAATCAACGTAACCATTGTGCCCTCGCTCTACAATCGGGGAATAGGCGCAGAATGTGGTGTTGGGCCTTCAGTCAGGCCAACCGTGATCTTACTGAATGGCGGAGTAGGCTGGAGGGGCCAGGTGGCCTACTCCTGATTTCATAGAATCATAGAATCTCTACAGTGCAGAAAGAGGCCATTTGGCCCATCGATGGGCCGAATGGCCTCTTTCTGTGCTGTAGGGTTTCTATGATTCTATGATTCTATACTGACAACGATCGGCCGTAATCCCACATATTTACCCCGCTAATCCCGCTAACCTACGCATCCTAGGACACTAAGGGGCAATTTAGCATGGCCACTCCACCTAACCTGCACATCTTTGGACACCAAGGGCAATTTAGTATGGCCAATCCACCTAACCTGCACATCTTTGGACACCAAGGGGCAATTTAGCATGGCCAATCCACCTAACCTGCACATCTTTGAATACTACGGGGCAATTTGGACTGTGGAAGGAAACTGGAGCACCTGGAGGAAACCCACGCAGACACGGGGAGAATGTGCAAACTCCACATGGAACAGTGACCCAAGTCGGGAATTGAACCCGGGGCCCTGGCGCTGTGAGGCAGCAGTGCTAACCACTGTGCCACTGTGCCGCATGTCCATATGTTTGCTCATATGACAGTATTGGTAACAATGTGTGATGTGTCCATTAAAACTTACTCCTAGGGATGTGCCCTGCTCCTCTCAGCTCCACCAAAAAGGAAGCAAAATAATAAGGTGAACCTACCTTTCCACATGGTGGCACAGTGGTTAGCACTGCAGTGTCACAGCGCCAGGGAACCTGGTTCAATTCCAGCCTTGGGTGGCTTGCAAGTTCTCCCCGTGTGTATGTGGGTTTCCTCTGAGTGCTCCGGTTTCCTCTGATACTCCAAAGATGTGCAGGTTAGGTGGAGTGGCCATGCTAAACTGTTCATTAGTGTCAGGGGGCTAGCAGGGTAAATACGTGAGGTTATGGGGATAGGGCCCAGGTGGGATTGCTGTTGGTGCAGACTCGATGGGCCGAATGGCGCCCTCCTGCACTATAGGGTTTCTATGATTCTATTTTATGATTCTAGGTTAGGTGGATTGGCCATCGTAAATTGCCCCTTAGTGTCCCAAGATGTGTAGGTTAGATGGATTAGCCAAGGCAAATGCGTGGTGTTAGGGGGAATATGTTGGACAGAAGGCCTGGGTATAATACTCCGTCGTAGAGTTGGTGCAGACTTGATGGGCTGAATGGCCTCCTTCTGCACTGCAGAGACTCTATGATTAGAATCCCCCAGTGAGCAGTCCTTTAATGACTGCTGGTTTGGCCACTATTGACCTGGGAAAAACTCAGAAGGCACCGTGTGGCCCAGTTCATGCCAGATCTGGAAGTAGCAACTTAAAAGAGGTGCGTCGAGGACTCTCATGTTCAAGGGTGAAAGGCCGGTTTCAAGTTGGTTCCCTGGGCACTTGGCAGTGGCTGCTTTCCATTTTGGAAACTGATGCAATTCTGTGGGTGAAACCAGTGCGAGGAATCATACCCAATAATCGGTCCACCCAACCCTGTATTTTTTGACCTAAATAGACATTAGAGAGATTCACAAAATCAGAAAAGATTCACAAGAATGGTTCCAAGGTTGAGAAACGTCACTTAATGTTGAAAGATTGGAGAAGCTTGGGTTGTTCTCCTTGGAGAAGAGAAGGTTGGTTCGGGAAGGCAGCTCACCAACACCTTCTCAAGGGGCAATTAGGGATGGGCAATAAACTGCCAGCGACGCCCACACCCTCAGAATGAATTTAAAATTAGCCTGTTAGGTTACAGCGCTTCAAATGCATATCCAATTAAAATTTAAATGTGGTGGGACTTTATATGTGGTCAGATTTATTTGAAAACTACTGATTACAAACAGCGAATAATATCAAGTACAACCCAACGTTAATCTTTCCATAACTCGTGTGTCGACCAGAAGCAATGCTTTCTGAAATATCTGTTATGTTAACATTTCTTCGAATCCCTACAGGGCAGAAGGTGGCCATTCGGCCCATCAAGTCTGCACCAGCAAGCATACCAATCCCCATAACCACATGTATTCATCCCACTCAACTCCCTGACGCAATCCACCTGACCCACACATCTTTGGACTGTGGGAGGAAACTGGAGCATCCGGAAGAAATCCACGCAGACACGGGGAGAACATGCAAACTCCACATAGACTCATCCGAGGCTGGAATTGAACCCAGGTCCTTGGCGCTGTGAGGCAGATGTGCTAATCGCTGTGCCACCGTGCCGCCCATGTAGCATTGCTGTGACTGCGTAGCTTGGTAGGCCATTTTAGGATCAACCACATTGCTGTGGGTTTGGAGTCAAATGCAGGCCACACCAGGTAAGGATAGCAGATTTCCTTCCCCATAGAGTCAGAATTGGTAATAACTTCAGGTCATTATTACTGAGATTTCAATTCCAGATTTTTATTAAATAATTTTAGGAATTGATATTCTACCAGCTGCCATGGTGGGATTGAATCTGTATCCCCATTGTGGCATTACCACTACATGGCCAATCCACCTAACCTGCTCATCTTTGGATACTAAGGAGCAATTTAGCATGGCCAATCCATCTAACCTACACACATTTGGGCACTAAGGAGCAATTTAGCATGGCCTATCCACCTAACCCGCACATCTTTGGACACTAAGGGGCAATTTAGCATGGCCAATCAACCTGACCTACACATCTTTGGACAGTTGGAGGAAACCGGAACACCTGGAGGAAACCCACGCAGACAATGGGAAGAAAGTGCAAACTCCACACAGACAGTCACCCAAGGCCCGAATTGAACCTGGGTCCCTGGCGCTGTGTGGCAGCAGTGCTAACCACTGTTCCACCCCTAACCATTGAACCAGCGTGCAAGCAAAGTTCCCTCAGCAATAGCCAATGAAGGAATACATATAAAATGCTCTTTACTTACTGAATACAGTCAAGCCAGGTGACAAACTCATAGGCGCAGCTGGTGGGATTTGATCAATCGTTCAAACTCATGAGAGGTCTGGACAGAGGCGACAGGGAGAAACTCTTCCCACTGGTGGAAGGATCAAGAACGAGAGAGCACGGATCTAAGGTGACTGGTGAAAGAAGCAATGGGGACATGAGGAGGAACTTTTTCACGAGTGGTTAGCGTCTGGAAGATGCTGCCTGAGAGAGTGGGGGAGGGAGGCTCAAGCGAGGCTTTCAAGAGGGAATTGGATTATTATCTCCCCTTTAGGGGAGGCGATGGCCGTGTGGTGTTATCGCTAGAATATTAATCCAGAAATTCAGCTAATGTTCTGGGGGACCTGGATTCAAATCCCGGCACGGCCGATGGTGGAATTTGAATTCACTAAAAAATATCTGGAATTAAGAATCTACTGATGGCCCATTGTCGATTGTCGGAAAAACCCATCTGGTTCACTAATGTCCCCTTAGGGAAGGAAATCTGCCGTCCTTACCCGGTCTGGCCTACATGTGACTCCAGAGCCACAGCAATGTGGTTGACTCTCAACTGACCCTCTGAAATGACCTAGCAAACCACTCAGTTCAAAGGCCACGAGGGAAGGGTAATAAATGCTGGTGAGCCAGTGATACCCACATCCTATGAATGAATAAATAAAAATCTGCAAAGGAAGAATGTGCAGGGTTCTGGGGAGAAGGTCGGTGAGTGGCGCTGGAGGTATCGCTGTCTTGGAGAGACACAAAGGGGCTGAATGGCCTCCTTCTGTGCTGTAACAGTTTGTGACACTGGTTCATGGAGAATAATTTCTCCCCTCCTCACTTTTACGAGCATGTCGGAAGGAGAGGGACAGATCACTTGCCAAATTTGGCAGGAAATGAATGGAACCCTGCACCCCCCGCCCCCCCACCCACCCCCACCAGCAAACCTCTTCGAAAAATGACTCGAGGAGGTAGCGATTTGGTTACTGGAAAGATGCCTGTTTATTTTTAGATTGACAGCTGTTGGGTTGGAACATTGTGGGAGATACTGGCCACACGTCACGCGGAGCTGGGAAGAACATGCACCTCAAACTAACATGGATCCGATGAGGTTACAGTGAATCTGACAGACACTGGAGTGGAATCAATGAGGAATCTATTCCGTTTTACAGCATATCTATCATGGAGCCATCCCTGTCTCTGTAATTCCCTCTGGACCCACAACATTCTTGGGATACTCTGTGCTCCTTTAAAGCCGGTCTCTTGTACAACCTACCCCCCCTGATTTTCATCGCTCCACTGTTGTCAGCCGTGCCTTCAGCTTCCTGGGCGCCTAAGCTTTGGAATTAATGTTTATTATTTATTAGTGTCACAAGTAGGCTTACATTAACACTACAATGAAGTTACTGTGAAAATCCCCCAGTCGCCACACTCCGGCACCTTGTTCGGATCAATGCATCTAACCAGCACGTCTTTCGGACTGTGGGAGGAAACCGGAGCATAAGAACATAAGAACATAAGAAATAGGAGCAGGAGTAGGCCATCTAGCCCCTCGAGCCTGCCCCGCCATTCAATAAGATCATGGCTGATCTGACGTGGATCAGTACCACTTACCCGCCTGATCCCCATAACCCTTAATTCCCTTACCGATCAGGAATCCATCCATCCGCGCTTTAAACATATTCAGCGAGGTAGCCTCCACCACCTCAGTGGGCAGAGAATTCCAGAGATTCGCCACCCTCTGGGAGAAGAAGTTCCTCCTCAACTCTGTCTTAAACCGACCCCCCTTTATTTTGAGGCTGTGTCCTCTAGTTTTAACTTCCTTACTAAGTGGAAAGAATCTCTCCGCCTCCACCCTATCCAGCCCCCGCATTATCTTATAAGTCTCCATAAGATCCCCCCTCATCCTTCTAAACTCCAACGAGTACAAACCCAATCTCCTCAGCCTCTCCTCATAATCCAAACCCCTCATCTCCGGTATCAACCTGGTGAACCTTCTCTGCACTCCCTCCAACGCCAATATATCCTTCCTCATATAAGGGGACCAATACTGCACACAGTATTCCAGCTGCGGCCTCACCAATGCCCTGTACAGGTGCATCAAGACATCCCTGCTTTTATATTCTATTCCCCTCGCAATATAGGTCAACATCCCATTTGCCTTCTTGATCACCTGTTGTACCTGCAGACTGGGCTTTTGCGTCTCATGCACAAGGACCCCCAGGTCCCTTTGCACGGTAGCATGTTTTAATTTGTTTCCATTGAGATAGTAATCCCATTTGTTATTATTTCCTCCAAAGTGTATAACCTCGCATTTCTCAACGTTATACTCCATTTGCCATATCCTCGCCCACTCACTCAGCCTGTCCAAATCTCTCTGCAGATCTTCTCCGTCCTCCACACGATTCACTTTTCCACTTATCTTTGTGTCGTCTGCAAACTTCGTTACCCTACACTCCGTCCCCTCCTCCAGATCATCTATATAAATGCTAAACATTTGCGGCCCGAGTACCGATCCCTGCGGCACGCCACTAGTTACCTTCCTCCAACCGGAAAAACACCCATTTATTCCGACTGTTTGCTTCCTGTCGGATAGCCAGTCCCCAATCCACTTTAACACACTACCCCCAACTCCGTGTGCCCTAATCTTCTTCAGCAGCCTTTTATGGGGCACCTTATCAAACGCCTTTTGGAAATCCAAAAACACCGCATCCACCGGTTCTCCTCCATCAACCGCCCTAGTCACATCTTCATAAAAATCCAACATGTTCGTCAAGCACGACTTTCCCCTCATGAATCCATGCTGCGTCTGATTGATCGAACCATTTCTATCCAGATGCCCTGCTATCTCCAGGAGCACCTGGAGGAAACCCACGCAGACACGGGGAGAACGTGCAAACTCCACACAGGCAGTGACCCAAGCCGGGAATCGAACCCGGGTCCCTGGCGCTGTGAGGCAGCAGTGCTAACCATTGTGCCACACCTCGTCAGACCCCACTTGGAGTACTGTGCTCAGTTCTGGTCGCCTCAATGCAGGAAGGATGTGGAAAAGATTGAAAGGGTGCAGAGGAGATTTACAAGGATGTTGCCTGGATTGAATGGCATGCCTTATGAGGATAGGCTGAGGGAGCTCGGTCTTTTCTCCTTGGAGAGACGAAGGATGAGAGGAGACCTAATAGAGGTGTATAAGATGTTGAGAGGCATAGATCGGGTGGACTCTCAGAGGCTTTTTCCCAGGGTGGAAATGTCTGCTACGAGAGGACACGGGTTTAAGGTGCTGGGGGGTAGGTACAGGGGAAATGTTAGGGGTACGTTTTTCACACAGAGGGTGGTGGGCGAGTGGAATCGGCTGCCGTCAGTGGTGGTGGAGGCGAACTCAATAGGGTCTTTTAAGAGACTCCTGGATGAGTACATGGAGCTTAATAGGATGGAGGGTTATAGGTAGGTCTAGAAGGTAGGGATGTGTTCGGCGCAACTTGTGGGCCGAAGGGCCTGCTTGTGCTGTAGTCTTTCTATGTTTCTTCTATGTTTCTACCTGGTCATTGTCACACCCGCTGTTTGTGCGGGCTTGCTGTGCGCAGATTAGCAGCTCCATTTCCTACACTGCGACAGAGACCAAGGGGCGGATTTTCCCGTTCTGGCCGACACGGGAATCAGAGCGGGCGAGGGTCGGACCATGGAAAAATCTGTTGACCTCGGGTGGGATTTTCCGGTTTCGGGGCAGACACGGCCAGAAAATCCCACCCTACATATCCGTTCCTAATTGGGTGAGGGCAAGAAATCTGCCGTACAAATGCAAGCCATTTTTTTGTGGGCACAGTAAGAAGTCTCACAACACCAGGTTAAAGGCCAACAGGTTTATTTGGAATCGCGAGCTTTCGGAGCGCTGCTCCTTCATCAGGTGAGTGGAGAGGTAGGTTCATAAACATGGTATATATAGGCAAAGACACAATTGCAAGATAATGGTTGGAATGTGAAGAGTGGTTGGAAAGTGAGTCTTGACAGGTAACAAAGTTTTTACAGGTACAGACAATGCGGGTGGGATAATCACAGGTTGAAGAGGTATGAATTGTCGCGAGCCAGGACAGTTAGTGAGATTTTGCAAGCCCAGGCCAAATGGTGGGGGGGTTACAGGTTGTGTGACATGAACCCAAGATCCTGGTTTAGGCCGTCCTCATGCGTGCAGAACTTGGCTATCAGTTTCTGCTCAGCGATTCTGCGTTGTCATCTGTCTTGAAGGCCGCCTTGGAGAACGCTTACCCGAAGACTGGAGGCTGAATGCCCTTGACTGCTGAAGTGTTCCCCGACTGGGAGGGAACACTCCAGCCTGGCAATTGTCGCGAGGTGTCCATTCATCCATTGGTGTAGGGTCTGCATGGTCTCCCCAATGTACCATGCCTCGGGACATCCTTTTCTGCAGCGTATCAGGTAGACAACGTTGGCCGAGTCACATGAGTATGTACTGTGTACCTGGTGTATTCTCATGTGTGATGGTGGTATCTGTATCGATGATCCGGCACGTCTTGCCGTGGCAGGGTTGTGTGGTGTCTTTTTTGGTGAATACTGTGTAAATGTTTTTCCTCTCTTGAAGCCACACTACATCTTGCAGCCTTTTCGTTCCCACACACTTTATTCAGTTCATCTGCCAGACGGCCACAGAATGTTAACACAAGCCAGAGAAGGCTACAGGTGGCAGTGTCTTGACCTGTTTGCTTGCCTAGCTTGTTACGTAATATATACAGCAGATTGGGAATGGCTGGAAACAGCTGGACAGAGCAGAGTGTAGCGTTTCAGTCTGGATTGGAAGAAGGATTTTCTTGCAAGGATTTACGGTGAGTTTGAGGTCTGATGTGTGCTGGAGAAAACTCTCCAGCAGTATTGCTCCATACTGCATAGGACATGGACTCAGATCTGTGCCATTAAATTGAGAAGCTTGGGGGAAGTGCCAAGGCACTGGACACCAGCCAACTGTGAATGCATGAACATGGGGCTTCATTCAGATTGGGCCACATCAGCGACTGGGTATACTCCACAATTCCAGTCTCCGTACTAATGAAGGAAGGACAAACACTGGGAAGAACAACCCTGTTCTTCTTCCAATCAGTGCCAGGGGATATTCTGAACCCATCAGTGCTGATAATTGGGATTATCATAGAATCCCTACAGTGCAGGAGGTCATTCGACCCATCGAGGCTGCACCGACCACAATCCCACCCAGGCCCCATCCCAGTCACCCCACATATTTACCCTGCTAATCTCTCGACACTAAGGGTCAATTTAGCACGGCCAATCAACCTAACCCACACATCTGGGGCGCTGGCACAGTGGTGAGCACCAGGGACCCGGGTTCGATTCCCGGCTTGGGTCGCTGTCTGTGTGGAATCTGCACATTCTCCCCGACGGGCCAATGGGCCTCTCCTGCACTGTATGATTCGATGATGCCCAAACACAGGACCTTCAACAGTGCTACAGTCCCTCAGGACTGCAGTGGAGTATGCAGGCGGGGGGGGAGGGGGGGGGGGGCGGTTGTGGCTCAGTTGGCCAGACGGCTGATGTACTCGGATTGGGATGTTCCATCCCCAGCTGGGGTGGATTCAGGATCCGCTTCCTTGCTCTATCCGTGGCGGAGATTGCAGTGCTGAGATCGCACACCCATCCCCTCCCCACCCCCCGTCCCCACCTCAAACCTTTATACCCCATTGAGATTTTATATAAATGTGACGGATTTGTGGTCACTTAAATCGATTGCGATTTTTTTTCATCGCCAAATTTTGCTTGAAGCTGAATTCAAATTCTGAAACTGCTACAGCGGGACTTCAACTTTCATTCTGTGGGTCGTTAGTTAGGGCTGCTGCGTTATCCGTCTGGTAACATAACTACAATTGCCACAATGCTATCGTTTGCAGCTGGCTACCTCAATGAGGACGAAGTAGAAAGGGTTGAGAACTTCAGGTTTTTAGGTGTTCAGATCACCAACAACCTGTCCTGGTCCCCCCCATGCCGACACTATAGTTAAGAAAGCCCCACCAACGCCTTTACTTTCTCAGAAGACTAAGGAAATTTGGCATGTCAGCTACGACGCTCACCAACTTTTACAGATGCACCATAGAAAGCATTCTTTCTGGATGTATCACAGCTTGGTACGGGCTCCTGCTCTGCCCAAGACCACAAGAAACTACAAAGGGTTGTGAATGTTGCCCAATCCATCTCGCAAACCAGCTTCCCATCCACTGACTCTGTCTACACTTCCCGCTGCCTCGGCAAAGCAGCCAGCATAATAAGGACCCCACGCACCCCGGGACATTCTCTCTTCCACCTTCTTCCGTCAGGAAAAAAATACAAAAGTCTGAGGTCACGCACCAACCGACTCAAGAACAGCTTCTTCCCTGCTGCTGTCAGACTTTTGAATGGACCTACCTTGCATTAAGTTGATCTTTCTCTACACCCTAGCTATGACTGTAACACTACATTCTGCACTCTCTCCTTTCCTTCTCCCTGAAGTAGTCTAAGAACAGTATGCTCTGTCTGTACAGCGCGCAAGAAACAATACTTTTCACTGCATCCTAATACATGTGACAATAATAAATCAAATCAAATCAAGTCAAATCCAAAATCTATTCCAAGGTTGCCTGTCACTTTTAGAAAGGGTTTTCATCAATTATCAATGTGGCCACTAGGGGGAGCATGTTGGCATAGACTTCAATCCAAACACACTTCAGTCCAATAAGAGGCATGGGGCAGGACTGGAATCCTGCCTGCTCACTTATGGATTGAAGAGGCTTGTAGAGAGATTATCGTGCTCAGAAACTGGCCATTCGGCCCAACCTGTCTATGCCAGAGTTTATGCTCCCCTCAAGCCTACTCCAATATTTCCTCACACAGTGGCACAGTGGGTTAGCCTCACAGTTGCCTCACAGCGCCACGGACCCGGATTCAATTCCCGGCTTGGGTCACCGTCTGTGTGGATTATGGACGTTTTTGGGGATTTTCACAGTAACTTCATTGCAGTGTTGATGTAAGCCTGCTGGTGACACTGATAAATAAACTTTATCTGCATAAATCATTGAATTGACACGGTGGCACAGTGGTTAGCACTGCTGTCTCACAGCACCAGGGACCTATGGTTCGATTCCCGGCTTGGGTGACTGACTGTGTGGAGTCTGCACGTTCTCCCCGTGTCCTTGTGAGTTTGCTCTGGTTTCCTCCCACAGTCCAAAAAATGTGCGTGTTAGGTTGATTGGCCATGCTAAATTGCCCCGTGGTGTTAGGGGGATGTCAGGGAGATTGGTGGGGTAAATATGTGGGGTTACGGGGGATAGGGTCTGGGTGGAATTGTTGCCGGTGCAGGCTCGATGGGCCAAATGGCCTCCTTCTGCACTGTAGGGATTCTATGATTCATCCCCAATCATAGATGGACAGGGTGATGAAGAAGGCAACAAAGAACAAAGAACAAAGAACAGTACAGCACAGGAAACAGGCCCTTCGGCCCTCCAAGCCTGTGCCGCTCCTTGGTCCAACTAGACCAATCGTTTGTATCCCTCCATTCCCAGGCTGCTCATGTGACTATCCAGGTAAGTCTTAAACGATGTCAGCGTGCCTGCCTCCACCACCCTACTTGGCAGCGCATTCCAGGCCCCCACCATCCTCTGTGTAAAAAACATCCCTCTGATGTCTGAGTTATACTTCGCCCCTCTCAGCTTGAGCCCGTGACCCCTCGTGATCGTCACCTCCGACCTGGGAAAAAGCTTCCCACTGTTCACCCTATCTATACCCTTCATAATCTTGTATACCTCTATTAGATCTCCCCTCATTCTCCATCTTTCCAAGGAGAACAACCCCAGTTTACCCAATCTCTCCTCATAGCTAAGACCCTCCATACCAGGCAACATCCTGGTAAACCTTCTCTGCACTCTCTCCAATGCCTCCACGTCCTTCTGGTAGTGCGGCGACCAGAACTGGACGCAGTACTCCAAATGTGGCCTAACCAGCGTTCTATACAGCTGCATCATCAGACTCCAGCTTTTATACTCTATACCCCGTCCTATAAAGGCAAGCATACCATATGCCTTCTTCACCCTGGTTTCATTGGTCAGAACATTGAATACAGGAGTTGGGACGTCTTGTTGAAGTTGTACAAGACATTGGTAAGGCCACACTTGGAATACTGTGTGCAATTCTGGTCACCCTATTATAGAAAGGATATTATTAAACTAGAAAGAGTGCAGAAAAGATTTACTAGAATGATACCAGGACTTGATGGTTTGAGTTACAAGGAGAGGCTGGATAGACTGGGACTTTTTCTCTGGAGTGAGGAAGGCTGAGGGGTGATCTTATAGAGGTCTATAAAATAATAAGGGGCACAGATCAGCTAGATAGTCAATATCTTTTTCCAACGGTAGAGGAGTCTAAAACTAGAGGGCATAGGTTTAAGGTGAGAGGGGAGAGATACAGAGGGGCAATTCTTTCACACAGAGGGTGGTCAGTGTCTGGAACAAGCTGCCAGAGGTAGTAGTAGAGGCAGGTACAATTTTGTTTTTTAAGAAGCATTTAGACAGTTACATGGTTAAGATGGGTATAGAGGGATATGGGCCAAATGTGGGCAATTGGGACTAGCTTCGTGGTAAAAATTGGGCGGTATGGACAAATTGGGCTGAAGGGCCTATTTCTATGCTGTAAACCTCTATGACTCTTTCATCTATTCCCTTTTCCCAGATGTGTTTGTCTCATTTCCCCTTACATTTATCTATACTATTCACTTCAACCGCTCCCTGGGTTCGCGGGCTCCACATTCTCCCCATTCTCTGGCTGAAGAATTTTCTTCTGGATTCCCGATTGGATTTCTTGGTGACTATCTCACATTGATGGCCTCATCTTCCCCACAAGAGGAAGCATCCTTTAAGGGGAGACGGTGGCATAGTGGGTATTGTCAGTGGACCAGTAATCCTGGGGACCTGGGTTTGAATCCTACCATAGCAGATGGCGAAATTTGAATTCAATTAAAAACCTAATGATGGCCATGAAATGATTGTTGTAAAAACCTATCTGGTTCACTAATGTCCCTTTAGGGAAGGAAATCTGCTGGCCCACAAGTGACTCTAGACCCACATTAATGGGGTTGGTTCTTAACTGCCCTCTGAAACAGCCTAGCAAGCCACTCAATTGAAGGGGCAATAGGGGATGGGCAACAAATGCTGGCCCAGCCAGCCTCGCCCACAGGTCTTTAACAAGATGAAAGGTTTAGATGAAGTGGATACAGAGAGTTTTTTTTTCCTTTATTCCTTTAAAGGAAAAAAAACTCTCTGTATCCACTTCATCTAAACCTTTCATCTTGTTAAAGACCTCTAATTAGGTAACCCATCGGCCTTCATTTTCTTTAGCTTGACATTGGTGGTAGGAGGCCTAATGGAGATACTACTGGAGAGAAGAGAACAAAGAACAAAGAACAAAGAACAGTACAGCACAGGAAACAGGCCCTTCGGCCCTCCAAGCCTGTGCCGCTCCTTGGTCCAACTAGACCAATCGTTTGTATCCCTCCATTCCCAGGCTGCTCATGTGACTATCCAGGTAAGTCTTAAACGATGTCAGCGTGCCTGCCTCCACCACCCTACTTGGCAGCGCATTCCAGGCCCCCACCACTCTCTGTGTAAAAAACATCCCTCTGATACCTGAGTTATACTTCGCCCCTCTCACCTTGAGCCCGTGACCCCTCGTGAACGTCACCTCTGATCTGGGAAAAAGCTTCCCACCGTTCACCCTATCTATCCTCTTCATAATCTTGTACACCTCTATTAGATCTCCCCTCATTCTCCGTCTTTCCAGGGAGAACAACCCCAGTTTACCCAATCTCTCCTCATAGCTAAGACCCTCCATACCAGGCAACATCCTGGTAAACCTTCTCTGCACTCTCTCTAACGCCTCCACGTCCTTCTGGTAGTGCGACAACCAGAACTGGACGCAGTACTCCAAATGTGGCCGAACCAGCGTTCTATACAGCTGCATCATCAGACTCCAGCTTTTATACTCTATACCCCGTCCTATAAAGGCAAGCATACCATATGCCTTCTTCACCACCTGTGTTGCCACCTTCAAGGATTTGTGGACTTGCACACCTAGGTCCCTCTGTGTTTCTATACTCCTGATGACTCTGCCATTTATTGTATAACTTCTCCCTACATTATTTCTTCCAAAATGCATCACTTTGCATTTATCCAGATTAAACTCCATCTGCCACCTCTCCGCCCAATTTTCCAGCCTATCTATATCCTGCTGTATTGCCCGACAATGCTCTTCGCTATCCGCAAGTCCAGCCATCTTCGTGTCATCCGCAAACTTGCTGATTACACCAGTTACACCTTCTTCCAAATCATTTATATATATCACAAATAGCAGAGGTCCCAGTACAGAGCCCTGCGGAACACCACTGGTCACAGACCTCCAGCCGGAAAAAGACCCTTCGACCACTACCCTCTGTCTCCTATGGCCAAGCCAGTTCTCCACCCATCTAGCCACTTCTCCTTGTATCCCATGAGCCTTAACCTTCTTAACCAACCTGCCATGTGGGACTTTGTCAAATGCCTTACTGAAATCCATATAGACGACATCCACGGCCCTTCCTTCATCAACCGTTTTTGTCACTTCCTCAAAAAACTCCACCAAATTTGTAAGGCACGACCTCCCTCTTACAAAACAGAAGATGCACAGTGGTTAGCACTGCTGCCTCACAGCATCAGGGACCCAGGTTCAATTCCAGTCTCGGTTCACTGTCTGTGTAGAGTTTGCACATTCTCCCCGTGTCTGCGTGGGTTTCCTCCGGGTGCTCTGCTTTCCTCCCACAGTCTAAAGATGTGCAGGTTAAATGGTTTGACCGTGCTAAACTGCCCCTTAGTATCCCAAGATGTGTAGGTTTGGGGGATTGGTTAAAGTTAAAGTTTATTTATTAGTGTCACAAGTAGGCTTACATTAACACTGCAATGAAGTTACTGTGAAAAGTCAGTGCTGAGTCTGCACATTCTCCCCGTGTCTGCGTGGGTTTCCTCCGGGTGCTCTGGTTTCCTCCCACAGTCCGAAAGATGTGTTGGTTAGGTGCATTGGCCGTGCTAAATTCTCCCTCAGTGTCCCCGAACAGGCGCCAGAGTGTGGTGACTAGGGGATTTTCACAGTAACTTCATTGCAGTGTTAACGTAAGCCTTACTTGTGACTAACAAATAAACTTTACTTTAACTTTTGTCTGTGCGCAGTCTGCACGTTCTCCCCGTGTCTGCGTGGGTTTCCTCCAGGTGCTCCGGTTTCCTCCCACAGTCTGAAAGACGTGCTGGTTAGGATGCATTGACCCAAACAGGCGCCGGAGTGTGGCGACTAGGGGATTTTCACAGTAAATTCATCGCAGCGTTGATGTCAGCCTTACCTGTGACTAAAATTGTTAAAATAAAATAACAATGTTCTTAAAAAATGTCAGTTTGTGCCAATCCCACCGATGTTAACGGATCTTAAAGAAAATTCTGGGATCTGGATCTGTATCTTTCCTGTATCCTAATCAGTTCTTCCTTGGGATGTTTCTGACCTGTGTACCATGTTTCGTCAAAGTCCATCCATGAGTCTTTTTTTGAGGTAATTGTTTGCAGACAAACAGACTAACAGGAGCGGAAACATTACCTCCACCTACTCTCAGTGGCAGAGGTAATGAATAGTCAGCACGGATTACAAAAGGGAATATTTGGCTGGACCAACCTTATTTGAAAAGACTATTCAAATGAATACAAATGCTGTGGGGGTGGTAGTGGAAGCTACAGAACAAACAAGATCTAGATTACAGACTCAGAGTCCAACTGCAGAAATGCACATTAATTCCGTGCGGCCATAACGACCCCCTTGCTAAATGCACCTCACGTGGAGAAGACCTGCATTTTTGTAGCGCCTATCACAAACTACGGAACAAACACACACACAACTCACAAACACAGACACTCAACTCACACTCAAGACACACACACACACTCAGAAACACACACACTCAACTCACACTCAGACACACTCACGTACTCACAGACACTCACAGCAAAGCAGGACAGATGCCGTTCAGCCCTCCTCTGGGCTCTGAAGAAGGGTCATCCAGGCTCAAAAGGTTGGCTCTATTCTCTCTCCCCAGATGCCGTCAGGCCTGCTGCTTTTGTTTCAGATTCCAGCATCGGTGGATTCAGGGCGGCACGGTGGCACAGTGGCCACCACTGCTGCCTCACAGCGCCAGGGACCCAGGTTCGATTCCTGGTTTGCGTCACTGGAGTTTGCGCGTTCTCCCCGTGTCTGCGTGGGCTTCCTCCGGGTGCTCCGGTTTCCTCCCAAATTCCAAAGATGTGTGGGTTCGGTGGATGGGCCATGATAAATTGCCTCTTAGTGTCAGAGGGACTAGCTAGGACAAATGCATGGGGTTATGGGAATAGGGTCCGGGTGGGATTGTGGTCGGTGCAGACTCGATGGGCTGAATGGCCTCATTCTGCACTGTATGATTCCATGACTCCCCCTGCAGTATTTTGCCTTTATCTCAGATGCCGTTCTGTGTCCAGTGAAATGGTTGGGTTGATCACTGGGGACAGCACTCCGAGGTCCATTAGGAAGAAAATGGGCCACGTTTCCCAATCAGAAAGTGTGCAGACTGGGTGAGGCCAGATTACCATCTTAGAATCTTAGAAACCCTACAGCACAGAAAGAGGCCATTCGGCCCATCGAGTCTGCACCGACCACAATCCCACCCAGGCCCTACCCCCATATCCTTACATATTTACCCACTAATCCCTCTAACCTACGCATCCCAGGACACTAAGGGCAATTTTAGCATGGCCAATCAACCTAACCCGCACATCTTTGGACTGTGGGAGGAAACCGGAGCATCCGGAGGAAACCCACGCAGACACGAGGAGAATGTGCAAACTCCACACAGACAGTGACCCAAGCCGGGAATCGAACCCAGATCCCTGGAGCTGTGAAGCAGCAGTGTTAACCACTGTGCTACCGTGCCGCCACTTGGCCGTGATGCCCCA
Source organism: Mustelus asterias (assembly GCF_964213995.1). Classification (NCBI taxonomy): domain Eukaryota; kingdom Metazoa; phylum Chordata; class Chondrichthyes; order Carcharhiniformes; family Triakidae; genus Mustelus; species Mustelus asterias. The sequence goes on along the minus strand of NW_027591347.1, from coordinate 60,778 downwards.
CACGGTCAAATAGCATTGCTGCCCCATGGTTTTCCCAGGCTCATGCAACAACAACAACTTGTACTTATACAAGTTTAATCTAATAAAACAGCCCAGGGCACTGACCTGGGGCAAAATCAAACTAAATTTGACAAGGAGACGAATAAAGAAAAATGAAGAGACTAAAATTTGTTTATTAGAGTCACAAGTAAGGCTTACATTAACACTGCAATGAAGTTACTGTGAAAATCCCCTAGTCGTCACACTCCGGCGCCTGTTTGGGTACACTGAGGGAGAATTTAGCACGGCCAATGCACCTAACCAGCACGTCTTTCAGACTGTGGGAGGAAACCGGAGCACCTGGAGGAAACCCACGCAGACATGGGGAGAACGCGCAGACTCCACACAGACAGTGACCCAAGCCGGGAATCAAACCCGGGTCCCTGGAGCTATGAGACAGCAGCGCTAACCACTGTGCCACCATGCCCTGCATGGTCCAAGATGTAGATTTTAAGGAACATTTGATTCGATTTGATTTGATTTATTATTGTCACATGTATTAACATACAGTGAAAAATATTGTTTCTTGCGCGCTATACAGACAAAGCATACCGTTCATAGAGAAGGAAATGAATATGCAGAATGTAGTGTTACAGTCACAGCTAGGGTGTAGAGAAAGATCAACTTAATGCGAGGTAGGACCATTCAAAAGTCTGATGGCAACAGGGAAGAAGCTGTCCTCAAGTCGGTTGGTACCTCAGACTTTTGTATCTTTCTCCCGATGGAAGAAGGTGGAAGAGAGAATGTCCGGGGTGTGTGGGGTCCTTAATTATGCTGGCTGCTTTGCCGAGGCAGCGGGAAGTGTAGACAGAGTTAATGGATGGGAGGCTGATTTGAGTGATGGACTGGGCTACATTCACGACCCTTTGTAGTTTCTTGCGTTGTTGGGCAGAGTAGGAGCCATACCAAGCTGTGATACAACCAGAAAGAATGCTTTCTATGATGCATCTGTAAAAGTTGGTTACTTCTTACTGTGTTTACCCCAGTCCAACGCCAGCATCTCCACATCAAAGTTGGTGAGAGCCATAGCTAACATGCCAAATTTCCTTAGTCTTGAGAAAGTAGAGGCGTTGGTGGGCTTTCTTAACTATAGAGTCGGCATAGGGGGGGAACCAGGTTGTTGGTGATCTGGACATCTTAAAGGAGAAAGGGAGAGAGAGAAGATGGGAAGTCAAGGACATTTCACTAAATAGAAAATAGGTCACACAGGAGAGATATGAAGGGCTGTAGAATTGCACCAGGAGCCTTGGCAAGAGGAGGGGATGGAACATTTGAGTGTGTAACCCGAGATGCTTGTCAGACCCGCTGACACTTTCCAGAATTTTCTGTCTCAGATCCCAGCATCCGCAGTGTTTTGCTTTTGCATTCTGCTGTGTTCAAACAAAATCAGAACCACAGCCTTCCGCAAAGTAACCTCCCCTCTCAGCTCCAGGGACCTTCACAGGCCAGTGACGTTTTCCTCCAATGCTGCCACTACTCTGCACATGCTCAATGCAAGGGGGACACTCCTCAAGTTCCCCCTGTGAAAGAAGCCAGAGACAGGACAGAGTCAATCAAACAGCACAGACATTCTGATCTTCAAGTCAGCTCCAAGGATTAAGAAGAGACGCTTCTTCCAGTCCCCAGTTCCAAAGAAAGAATTTTGTCCCATTGATCAGTTGTTGGGAAGAAAGGACTCACAGCAAACTTTACTTTGGACAGAGTTGGCGAAAGATTTAGGGTGAGTCCTGTTAAAGATTTGCGCGTGTGTGCTGGCTATCAATTTCCCTCGCTATCAATTCTAAATTTTTGGCAAATGTTCCTTTTAAGAAGAAAAGAGAAAGTGGTCTTCAAAACAAAAAAAGACTAGCCCCTATTTAATTCCCGCTTTCTGCCTGTGTTGAGCCAGTGTCGGTGAGTCCATATCTAACTGGCTCGCTGCACAGATATAAATAAATGGATTTTATCTGTGGCTGCATTGAACGAAAGGGAGGGGGGCTTAGCAGTAACTCCTCGGCTGCCTCTGCCGAGCATATGGTTGGGCTATCAGTTTACAACCTTTGTCAAGATTTTTTATACAGGCTGGAAGCCAGCCAGGTCTGGAGGGAATACTTTCCCCCTTTTCCCAGGAATTGTGCAGCGTATTGTAAATCTTGGAGCGGCTTTTAGTGGCGAGTGGAAAATAAACAAATTATTTTTCCACAGTGAAGCAACTGAACAGTTCCTTAAAGGGACACTGATTCTGTGTGAAAATGAACTTTTTAAGTACTGTCCACCGAGACGTGGAATGATTTTGATTTGACTTATTATTGTCACATGTATTGGGATACAGTGAAAAGTATTGTGTCCTGCAGGCTAGACAGACCGTTCATAGTTAAATTCTATTTATTAGTCACAAGTAAGGCTTACGTTAACACTGCAATGAAGTTACTGTGAAATTCCCCTCGTCGCCACACTCTGGCGCCTGTTCGGCTTTCCCGAGGCAGCGGGAAGTGTAGACTGAGTCAATGGATGGGTTTGATTTGATTTGATTTATTATTGTCACATGTATTAGCATACAGAGAAAAGTATTGTTTCTTGTGTGCTATACAGACAGAGCATACCGTTCATAGAGAAGGAAATAAGAGAATGCAGAATGTAGTGTTACAGATGGGATGGGAGGCTGGTTTGCATGATGGACTGGGCTATGTTCACAATTCTTTGTAGTTTCTTGTAGTCTTGGTCAGAGCAGAAGCCATACCAAGCTGTGGTTTCCAGGACAGAGGGAGTCCACTCAGACCATTTTTTAAATTCATTCGTGGGCCATGGGCGTCGTTGGCTAGGCCAGCATTTATTGCCCATCCCTAGTTGCCCTTGAGAAGGTAGTTGTGAGCTGCCTTCTTGAATCGCTGCAGTCCATATTCTGCGGGTTGACCCACAATGCCGTTAGGGAGGGAATTCCAGGATTTTGACCCAGCGACTGCGAAGGAATGGCCGATATATTTTCAAGTCAGGACGGTGAGTGGCTTGGAGGGGAACTTGCAGGTGGTGATGTTCCCATGTATCTGCTGCCCTTGTCCTTCTAGATGGAAGGGGTCGTGGGTTTGGAAGGTGCTGTCTAAGGATCTTGGGTGAATTGCTGCAGTGCATCTTGTAGATAGTACACACTGCTGCTACTGAGCGTCGGTGGTGGAGGGATTGAATGTTTGTGGATGTGGTGCCAATCAAGCGGGGCTGCTTTGTCCTGGATGGTGTCAAGTTTCCAGAGTGTTGTTGGAGCTGCACCCATCCAGGCATCGGATTCTTGCGGGAGGAATCCCAAACCAAACAGATTCCCTCATTCCCAGTGTTATTGGTTGAGTAATGGATTTGTGGAAACAGGGGCTGCAATTCTCCAGCCCTGCCCGCTGGCGGGATCTTCCAGTCCCGCTGATGGCAACCCACTCCCTGTGGTGTGTTCCCCGGTGGTGGAGGGTGTAAGGCATACAAAACCCCGTAGTCATCAGCAGGACTGGAAGGTCCTGCCTCTGGCCAATCTGCTGCCAGAAAATATGGCGCGTGGGGTGGGTCTGGAAAATCCTGCCCGGGGCCCTGGAACTTAGAAAATGGGTGGAATCTCCCAGCCATTCCCAGCTGGCAGGATTTTCTGGCCCTGCTTCCGTGAACAGAGATATGGCTGGCATCAAATTCATTGTCCTTACTACAGCGGCAGTGGGGTGTGAGCGCCCCATATATGGCACACAGGGAGGCCATTTGGCCCTTCATATCCATGCTGGCAGAATAAAAGCCATCCAGTCGAATCCTACTTCCTAGCTTGAAAGGGGCTGCCATAGTGATATTATCACTGGGCTAGTAACCCAGGGTCATGTTCTGGGAACCCAGGTTCGAATCCCACCACTGCCGATGGCGGAATTTAAATTCAATAAATCAACCATTGGTGTCAATAACCATATGACTTATTAATCTGCCAGGTCTTACCTGGCCTCTGACCTACAGCAGTGTCAAACTGTACAGCACTATGGGTGTATCCTACACCACACGGACTGCAGTGGTTCGGGAAGGCAGCTCACCAACACCTTCTCAAGGGGCAATTAGGGATGGGCAATAAACTGCCAGCGATGCCCACACCCTCAGAATGAATTTAAAATTGACCTTTTAGGTTACAGCGCTTCAAGTGCATATCCAATTAAAATTTAAATGTGGTGGGACTTTATATGTGGTCAGATTTACTTGAAAACTATTGATTACATACAACGAATAATATTAAGTATACCCCACTATTAATCTTTCCATAACTCATATGCGACCAGAAGCAATGCATAGAATTGTAGAATCCCTACGGTGTAGGAGGAGGCCATTTGGCCCATCAAGCCTGCACCAACATTGATCCCACCCAGATCCATCCTCGTAGCCCCATATTTACCCTGCTAGCCCCGCTGACACTACGGGGCAATTTAGCATAGCCAATCAACCTAACTCGCACATTTCTGGCATGTGGGAGCATCCGGAGGAAATCTACACAGACACGGGGAGAACGTGCAGACTCCGCACAGACAGTGGGCAGAATATTACTAGCATGTCCACCCGAGTGTTGTACGATTCTCCGCCCCCCCCCCCCCCCCCGAGGCCAATGGAGAATGCCATTCTCTGAACCTCGCCCGTCCCCGGAATTGGGGCAAAGCGTGCTAGTAAAATTCCGGCCAGTGACTCGAGACCAGAATTGAACCTCGGTCCCTGACGCTGTGAGGCAGCAGTGCTAACCACTGTGCCACAATGCCGCCCCTTAATCACTACTATTTTCTCATCGTGCCTCTAGTTGGACTTTGATCCAATAGATGTCAACAGGCCCCCCCCCCCCCCCCCCCCGCCACCCCCATCCCAACTCATTAAAATGCAATTCTAAATGGTCAGTTTCAACAAGCTATTCTGAATGTAGATGGGGTGGAGATCACATCTGAACTTAACCTTGTCCTCAGATTGATTTTTAATTCATGTGCTCTTTCCAAAAATGGTCACCTAGTAGTAAGGCTTGGTCAACCTTTTCCTATGTTAGCCTATGGACAACAAGGTTAATTTTAGCACCCAAATCGGTCCTAGCTTACATCAGCAGCGAATCAAGTTGTTTCGTCCAGGACAAAACAGCCTGCTGGATTGGCACCCCATTCACCACCTTAAACAATCAATCCCTCCGCCACCGACGTACAGTGCCAGCCGCGTGTACCATCTACAAGATGCATGGCAGCAACTCACCAATGCTCCTTAGACAGCACCTTCCAAACCCACGACCGTTACCACCTAGAAGAAAAAGGACAGCAGATGGGTGGCACAGTGGTTAGCACTGCTGCCTCACAGCACCGGGGACCCGGGTTCGATTCCCGGCTTGGGTCTGTGTGGAGTCTGCACATTCTCCCCGTGTCTGCGTGGGATTTCTCCGGGTGCTCCGGTTTCCTCCCACAGTCCAAAGATGTGCAGGTTCAGTGGATTGGCTATGCTAAATTGCCCTTGGTGTCGGGGGGGGGGCTAGCTAGGGTAAATGCTTGGTCTTATGAGGATTGGGCCTGGGTGGGATTGTGGTTGATGCAGACTCGATGGGCTGAATGGCCTCCTTCCGCACTGTAGGATTCTATGTTTCTATGATGGATGGACGGGGAACACCCATGGAAGTTCTCCTCCAAGCCGCTCACCATCCTGACTTGGAAATATACCATTGTTCCTTCACTGCCGCTGAGTCAAAATCCTGGAATTCCCCCTCTCTCATGGCATTGTGGGTCAACCCACAGCACGTGGACTGCAGCGATTCAAGAAGGCAGCTTACTTTCTCAAGGGCAACTAGGAATGGGCAATAAATTGCCAGCAAGGCCCACAGCCTCGTGACCTCATCAGTGTTCAGGAGCAGCGCAAATCGTCCATCAAGAAAGTCTTAAGTGCGCTAAGTTCCAAGATGAAAGCTGTCCTTCCCATCCCCTGCTCCACCTTACTCTCCCTTTCCACCCCCACTCAGACTGCTTGAACTAAATACATGGTAAGTTTAAAATTTTATTTATTAGTGTCACAAGTAAGGCTTACATTAACACTGCAATGAAGTTACTGTGAAATTCCCCGAGTCGCCACACTCCGGCGCCTGTTCGGATACAACTGAGGGGAAAATTTAGCATGACCAATGCACTCTAACCAGCATGTCTTTTGGACTGTGGGAGGAAATTGGAGCACCCGGAGGAAACCCACGCAGACACGGGGGAGAACGCGCAGACTCCGCACAGACAGTGACCCAAGTCGGGAATCGAACCCAGCTCCCTGGCGCTGTGAGGCAGCAGAGCTAATCCCTGTGCCACCATGCTGCCCATAGGGCAAGAAGCTCTGGCATGGGGTGAAAAACTCTGTCTCGCTCTCTCTGTTGTAAGTTTTTGGTGTCATGCCACAAGCCAGGACTCTCAGCGGGCGCGTGGTCGAGGTACCTCTTGATACGGCTCCCTGTGGATTTTACTTCCATCCATTCATTTCAACGGACCAAAATATTGCAGGTTGCGCCCCTTCAGCTTCCTGAGGCACATTTCCTAGAGGAACTGCCACCCAGTTATAGCACGGCAGTGCCCTATTTATTCTGAGCACTGGGCTAGCTGAATGCAATGCTCAGAGTCCACTAATGATAATGGGGGCGGCTCGGTGGCACAGTGGTTAGCACTGCTGCCTCACAGCACCAGGGACCCGGGCTCGATTCCTGGCTTGGGTCACTGTCTGTGTGGAGTTTGCACATTCTCCCCATGTTTGCGCGATTCTGTGGCACAGTGGTTAGCACTGCTGCCTCACAGCGCCAGGGACCCGGGTTCGAATCCCGGCTTGGGTCACTGTCTGTGTGGAGTTTGCACATTCTCCCCCGTGTCTGCGTGGGGTTCCTCCAGGTGCTCCGGTTTCCTCCCACAGTCTGGTTAGGGTGCATTGATCCGAACAGATGCCGGAGTGTGGCGACTGGGGGATTTTCACAGTAACTTCATTGCAGTGTTAATGTAAGCCTTACTTGTGACTAATAAATAAACTTTACCTTCTACTTTACCTCCTCCAAGAAGCATTGAGTTTGACAAACCAAAGGTTTTCTTGTGTTGGGCCTGCAACAACAACTTGCATTGATACAGCACCCTCAGTGCTTTGCAGGAGCATCGTCAGTTAGAATTAGACGCTGAACCACAGGTGAAGATCATAGAACATAAGACAGTTGTAAGCAATGACCTTAGGGAATCATATTGTGTTCCCCTGACTTAAAGGAGGAGGGAGAGAGAGAGAGATCCTATATTTAGGGAGGGGTTTCTAGAGCTTAGGGTTTTGGAAGATGATGTTCTTGACCCCAATGGCGGTGAAAGACAAATCAGGGTGGGCAAAGGATCTGAGGTCTTTTGGAGTGCAAAATTAAGGCTATAGGAATAGAATTAGACCATTCGGCCTATCGAATCTGCTCCGCCATTCAATTGTGGCTGATATGTTTCTCTACCCCATTCTTCCCTGTAACCCTTTGATCCCCTTACCAATCAAGAACCTATCTATCTCTGTCTTACAGACACTCAATGACCCGGCCTCCTCTGTGGCAATGAATTCCACAGATTCAACACCCTCTGGCTGAAGAAATTCCTCCTCATCTCTGTGCCCTCGGATCCTAGTCTCTCCTACTAATCATAGAATCCCGACAGTGCAGAAGGAGGCCATTCGGCCCATTGAACCCGCATCAACAACAATCCCACCCAGGCCCTATCCCCGCAACTCCATGTATTTGCCCGGCTAATCCCCCTGACATTATGGGACAATTTAGCATGGCCAATCAGCCTAACCTCACATTTTTGGGGTGTGGGAGGAAACCGGAGCACCCGGAGGAAACCCACGCAGACACGGCGAGAATGTGCAAACTCCACACAGGCAGTGAGCCGAGGCCAGAATTGAACCCGGGTCCCTGGCGCTGTGAGGCAGCAGTGCTAACCAGTGTGCCACCGTGTCACTCCCGCATCATCTTCCCCACGTCCGCTCTATCCTGGACTTTCAGTATTCTGTAAATTTCTGAGAGATTTCACCCCCCCCCCCCCCACCCCCATCCTCCATCGAGCGCAGACCCAGAGTCTTCAGACATTCCTCATACATCAAGCTTTTCATTCCCGGGATCATTCTCGTGAACCTCCTGTGGAGCCTCTCCACGGCCAGTGCATCCTTCCTTCGATACGGGGCCCAAAATTGCTCACAGCCAGAGGGTTGTAGCCAGAGGGTTGTATGGCTGGAGGAAATCATTGGAGGTAGGGAGGCTGTGGAGGAATGCCAACTAACGGAATTTTAACACTCGTCCATTGATGGGACAGCGGGATTAATCCTTCAATCATCAAGTTAATTTTTTCCCATTGCCGTAACCAGTAAATATTTGCAATTACAGTCAGCCAAGTGAGATTCTTGTCTGTTTGCTTTTGCATACTTGAGTCTGTTACAGAGCGTGCATGCAGTTTCTGTTGTGTATACATGTGTTCTCACACCTGCGTCTGCCCGGGTATTTTTGCTCCAAATACAAGTGCCTTACAACTTCATCAGAAGGGTGGATTACAGTCAAATAATTCCAGATACTTCATCTCATGGTTTCAGTAACAAGGAGAGCAGCAAGTTAAATTTGCCCTTTCATTTTGGTTAGCACCACGGCTCTATTGATAGTCTGTGCCTTTAGGCACCCTTGTCCTCTCTTGTATCGCCGTCAGAAGTTCATTCTCTGAACCTCTCCCACTTCCCTTCAGGCGATAAACCTGCTTCACGCTAACGTGTTCGCACACGCTCCCAACACTGTATCAGGTTGCTTACAAATATTGACAAAGGGGCTGCACCGTCTCGCCATCAAAGGGCGTCAGGATGCTCAGAGACTGTTTCTGCGTCTGGTATGGACTGGGCCGAATAGCTTATTCTGACCTCTGACTTTCCCTATGTTCTGAATGTTCCCAGAGACTTGTAAAGCAACAAGACTGACATTGCAGGACAAGCAATCTGTTGTAACATTGTGCAAGTTTCCCCAGTGACTCACAACATGGTATAGAAAGGGGCCAGAGCAGCAAAACAAAATGCCAGATTCATGCTCCGGGCTATACCAGTGTTATAAAATAAAAGGACCTGCGTTTCTATAGCATTTTTCATGACCTTAAGAATATCCCAAAGCATCCCTCTGGAAAGTGGCACATTTCTGGAGTGCGATGTAGCAAGCTCACATGAACAGCAAAGTATTATTTGCTTTTGCTTCAGGGCGGCGCGGTGGCACAGTGGGTTAGCACTGCTGCCTCACAGCCCCAGGGACCTAGGTTCGATTCCCAGCTCGGGTCACTGTCCGTGCGGAGTCTGCACGTTCTCCCTCGTGTCTGCGTGGGTTTCCTCCGGGTGCTCCGGTTTCCTCCCACAGTCCAAAGATGTGCAGGATAGGTTGATTAGCCATGATAAATTGCCCCTTAGTGTCAGGAGGTTAATAGGTGGGGTTATGGGGACAGGGGTCGGGTGGGATTGTGGTCGGTGCAGGCTCGATGGGCCAAATGGCCTCCTCTGGCGCTGTAGGGAACCTACGATTCTTCGATGATTTTGTGATGTGTGTACTTGCGGACAGAGCGGAGAGGCTTTCCTGCTCTTCAGGTCATACCGAGGGATCTTTAATATCCACCGGGGAGAGCAAATATGTTGTGCGAGGTTCTCCGGCCTCCCAGGCGTGTGTTTCCTGCCGGTGGGAGGTGGCGCATTGTTTGCTAGCAGCGAGATTCTCTGATCCCGTTGCTGTCAATGGGAATTCCCATAGACGTCACCCCACGCTGGCGGGGAATGCGCCGCCGGCGGGACTGGAGAATCCTGCCGGCATGAACGGCTGGAGAATTCCGGCCGCTATGTCTCATTTCAAAAGATGGCACCGTGGAGAGTGCAGCCTTCCCACGGTACTGCAGGGAGGCGTCCGCCTTGATTTTATATTCAAGTCTCTGCGGCAGGACTTAAACCCGCAACGCTCCGGCTCTGAGGCATGAGTGCTTACAGCTGAGCCATAGCTTACACAGGAACGTAGGGAGGGTGAAAAGGTTCTGGGACCCCAGGTTGTAGTGGTCTTGCTGCATGCAATTGCCTGTGTACACACCGTCACTGGGTCAGCTCCAATGGTGAACTATCCTGTTGCCACTGATTGTCCAGATTTACTTTCGGAGAATGATCGTTGGGTGAAATACAGGAGAGCTGGCAAACAAAAGAACCATGGAAAGAGCCAGCACCTCCAACCTCTCGTTAGGATGCTCCCGTGGCAAAAACTTTCAAGGTGGCACAGTGGTTAGCACTGCTGCCTCATAGAGACAGGGACCTGGGTTCGATTCCCAGCTTGGGTCACTGTCCTTGCGGAGTCTGCACGTTCTCCTCGTGTCTGCGTGGGTTTCCTCCGGGTGATCCGGTTTCCTCCCACAGTCCAAAGATGTGTGGGATAGGTGGATTGGCCATGCTAAATTGCTCCGTAGTGTCAGAGGGACTAGCTAGGGTAAATGCATGGGGTTATGGAGATAGGGACTGGGTAAGATTGTGGTCGGTGCAGACTCGATGGGCCAAATGGTCTTCTGCACTGTAGGGATTCTATGATTGAATTCTATCTATAGTAGCTGACAAAATCTGACCCGCTGATCTCTATGCAATTATTTTCCATGGGAACTGGTATCCAAGTGTAGCCAGAAGTCTTGTTTCAAACCCCTTCTGAAGGGTAAATGTGTTTGGAGCTCAGATTATGGGAGGCGCTGGTCCAGTGGTATTATCGTTGGACTATTAATTCAGAAACTCACCTAATGCTGCTCCCTCACGGCGCTAGGGACCCGGGTTCAATTCCGGCTTCAGATCACTATGTGTGGAGTTTGCACGTCCTCTCCTTGTCTGCATGGGTTTCCTCCGTTTTCCTCCCACACTCATGTGCAGGTTAGGTTGATTGGTCGTGCATAATTGCCCCATACTGTCAGGAGAACTAGCAGGATAAATATGTGGGATTATAAGCCTGGGTGAGATTGTAGTTGGTGCAGAATCGATGGGCCGAATGGCCTCCTTCTGCACTATAGGGATTCCGTTCTATGAATGTCCTGGGGACCCGGTTTTGAATCCCGTCATGGTGGATGGTGGAATTTGGATTCAATAAAAAAAAATTTGGAATTAAGAATCTACTGATGGCCATGAAACCATTGTGGATTGTCGGAAAAAACCATCTGGTTCACTAACGTCCTTTAGGGAAGGAAATCTGCTGTCCTTACCTGGTCTGGCCTACACGTGACTCCAGAGCCACAGCAATGTGGTTGACTCTCAACTGCCCTCTGAAATGGCCGAGCGAGACACTCAGTTCAAGGGGCAACTAGGGACGGGCAACAAATGTTGGCCCAGCCAGCAATGCCCGTGTCCCATGAATTATTAAAAAACATTTCACCAGGTTCAAGGTCACACCATTATTTATTTATTTTCATGAGGATGTGGGCATCCTTGTCCATCCCTAATTGCCCCTGAACTGAGTGTCCCGCTCAGCCCATTTCAGAGGGCAGTTAAGAGTCAACCACATTGCTGTGGCTTTGGAGTCACATGTAGGCCAGACCAGGTAAGGACGGCAGATTTCCTTCCCTAAAGAGACATTAGTGAAGCAGATGGGTTTTTTGGGGGAAGTGATGATACTGTCATGGTCACCATGACTGAGAGAAGCTTTCAGTTCCAAATTTTATCAATTAAAATTCAATCTGATTCCTTAAATTTAAATTCCGCTGGCTGCCATAGTGGGATTTGAAAAAAGTAAAATTTATTCATTAGTCACAAGCTTACATTAACACGGCAATGAAGTTACTGTGAAAATCCTCCAGTCGCCACGCTCCGGTGCCTGTTTGGGTACACTGAGGGAGAATTTAGCATGTCCAATGCACCTAACCTGAACATCTTTGGACTGTGGGGGGAAACCCACGCAGACATGGGGAGAACGTGCAAACTCCACACAGACAGTGACCCAAGCTAGGAATTGAACCCAGGTCTCTGGTGATGTGAGACAGCAGTGCTAACCACTGTGCCACCGTGCCGCCGTTGGGAATCCATATCCCAAAGCATGACCTCCCCCACTCTCCGAATGTCACAGTAAGAGTCGGTGCTTTGACCTTTAACCTTGGCACACTGCAGGCAACACTTGTCTTTCAGGTAAGTGGTAGATGATAAGAACTCTGGTCCGAGTCTCCAACTGTGCCAAGCTCCCAGTTCAGATTGTTATCCATTGACAGCGCATGTGTGCGGACATGAGGTGGTAAGGACAGAGTCAAGTTTGGTTGAGATGCCAGTCCTTTATGGTCAATGAGGACATGTTGATAATCATTGGTGTATGCACACACAAAGAGCATTTGAGTAAAGTGGTACAGGATTGTTGGTGGGCACGGTGCCAATATAGGAGGCCAAGGATTTCCATGCCAGGAATGAGGGAATTGGAAGCAACATCTTTTGGTAACCAGTTTCAATGTAGCGTCCGCAGAAGCCTGGCAGGCAGGTCATCCTCCTCCTTCTCACCTTCGTTCTCTAGGGTTGGGACGGTGTCAATGTGGGAGACCCATCAAGGAGGAAGAGGAGAAGAATTATACAAAGAGAGGGACAAAAGCATTCATCCACCATGGAGGTGGGCGGGCCTCGGGTTCTATTCCCCGCCTGCTGCTCAGATCAGTCGTCCAGTGAAAGTACGTTGGCATCGGGTGAGGAAAGGGTCAGGTCTTGCTGTCAAGTCAAGTTGGGGGCGGCACAGTGGTTAGCACTGCTGCCTCACAGCGCCAGGCACCTGAGTTCGATTCCCGGCTTGGGTCACTGTCTGTGTGGAGTCTGCATGTTCTCCCCGCGTCTGCGTGGGTTTCCTCCAGGTGCTCCCGTTTTCTCCCACACTCCAAAGATGTGTAGGTTAGCTGGATTGGCCATGCTAAATTGCCCCTTAGTGTCCAAAGATGTGCGGGTTAGCTGGATTGGCCATGCTATAATGCCTCTTAGTGTCAGGGGGACTAACTAGGGTAAATGCATGAGGTTTGCGGGGATAGGACCTAGGTGGGATTGTGATCGGTGCAGACTCAATGGGCCAAATGGCCTCCTTCTGCACTGTAGGATTATATGATTCTATAAGTCCTTTGGTGCTAGCATAGTCATCCAACGCCTGTTGCGTAACAGTAGGGTGGTGGCCAGCTGGCTGAGGTATTAGAAAAGCCTTCATTGCCCCTTGAAATGTACGCCAGCGAGGAGCCAGAGCCTTTTCATTGGCATGGGAATACAAAAAAATAGTCAGTCTCCAAGCTTCCCACACAACCCTTCGTCTACGTTGTCAGTTTTGAAGCCAGGATTATTTCTGCTCCACCTCTGCCCAAATTAGCTGCCGAACGGGATGACACGGTGGATTTGATCAGAGTGCGGCTGGGACTCGCTGCGCGATATGGAGCCTCAAGAGGGAGGTGGGGGAGGGGGGAGAGCGAAAGAAATATCGGGATGCGGAGCAAAAATTACATAATACTGGACACTGGAAACTTTCAAAAGCAGTCCTTCATTTCAGCCTGAAGGGGTTGGGTTTGGGAACTTGGGCCAAGAATTAACCCAGCAAACTCCTCAAGGGTATAATTTGGAGCCGCTGCCCTGAATTGATTAATAGGATTGCAGCGGCAAGTGGGAGGTGGGGGAAAGGGAAAATCTTCATCAAAGTAGATTTGGCTGCAGTGCGCGTTTTTATTGGCATCAGAGGGAAATAGCAGAAAAGGAGAGAGATGATTAACTCATCCAGGGTTGTGGTGAGCACCACAAATAGAGCCGCTCGTTACAGGGTTGGGTTTGAGGGCTGGAAGGAGGGCGGGAAGTAAAAACAGATACTCCACAGCAAGACAGCGCCTGAAATAAAATTGGTCATTGCTTTGGGTGGAGATCCTTCATTGGTTTATAGGTGAGCATGTGCAGTGATTGTTGGCAGAGCATGTGACAGAAGAAAGTATCTGTTCCAATTTTCTTTTTTTATTCATTCGTGGGACATGGGCGTCGCTGGCTGGGCCAGCATTTATTGCCCATCCCTAGTTGCCCCTTGAGAAGGTGGTGGTGAGCTGCCTTCTTGAATCGCTGCAGTCCACGTGCTGTGGGTTGACCCACAATGCCGTTCGGGAGGGATTTCCAGGATTTTGACTCAGCGACAGCGAAGGAACGGCCAATATATTTCCAAGTCAGGATGGTGAGGGACTTAAAGCTTGCAGGTGGTGGTGTTCCTATGCATCTGCTGCCCTTGTCCTTCTAGTTGGAAGTGGTCATGGGTTTGGAAGATGCTGTCTAAGGATCTTTGGTGAATAAACTGCAGTGCATCTTGTAGATAGTACACACACTACTGCTACTAGTGGTGGAGGGAGTGATGTGGTGCCAATCAAGCAGGCTGCTTTGTCCTGGATGGTGTCAAGCTTGTTGAGTGTTGTTGGAGCTGCTCCCATCCAGGCAAGTGGGGAGTATTCCATCACACTCCTGACTTCTGTCCCTGTAGATGGTGGACAGGCTTTGGGGAGTCAGGAGGTGAGTTACTTGCTGCAGAATTCCTAGCCTCTGATCTGCTCAGGGTTAGGTCTGAAATCTTCATTGAGTCTTTCCCCTCAAATATCTCCAGCACTTTCTGCTTTGATTTCATATTTCTAACAGCTAGTACGTAGATATGCACAAGATCAATCAACACAAAACCATCCCCTCCTCTCCTTTCCACCCACATCAGTGGGGATTCCAGACTCTGTTAATGCAATGTCAAGTTATCCCAGAGTGAAAGTCTTTGTTACTTTCCACTTTCATGGATGAGTTTTTTAAAAATTCATTCATGGGCGTCACCAGCTGGCCAGCATTTATTGTCCATCCCTGGTTGAGAGTCAACCACATTGCTGTGGCTCTGGCGTCACATGTAGGCCAGACCGGGTAAGGATGGCAGATTTCCTTCCCTAAAGGGACATTAGTGAACCAGATGGGTTTTTTTGACAATGGGTCATCATTAGATTCTTAATTTCAGATATTTTTTATCGAATTCAAATTCCACCATCTGCCATGGCAGGATTCGAACCCGGAACATTATGGTGGATGAATAGTCTAGCGATAATACTACTAGGCCATTTGCCTTCCTTGGAGGGCAATAACCAAGAAGCTCAACACCATCCAAGACAAAGCAGCCCATTTGATTGGCACCTCATCCGCCACCCTCAACATCCACTCCCTCCACCACTGATGGCAAAGTGGTAGCAATGTGCACCATCGACAAGATGCACTGCAGCAACTCGCAAAGGTTCCTTCGACAGCATCTTCCAAACCTGTGACCTCTATCACCTAGAAGGACAAGAGCAGCGGACACATGGGAACACCACCCCTTGCAAGTTCCCTTCCAAGTCACACACCATCCTGACATAAGACCATAAGACATAGAAGTAGCATTAGGTAATTCGGCCCATCGAGTCTGCTCTGCCATTCAATGAGATCATGACTGATCTGATATGATAATCCTCAACTCCACTTTCCCACCTTATCCCCTTGATTCCCTGACTGATTAAAAATCTGTCTATCTCAGCCTTGAACATATCTGATGACCCAGCCTCTCCAGCCTTCTGGGGTAAAGAATTCCACAGATTCTCTGAGAGAAGAAATTCCTCCTCATATCTGTCTTAAAAGGGTGATCTCTTATTGTGAGATTATGTCCTGTGGTCTACAACTCTCCCATAAGGGAAACAACCGCTCAGCATCCACCCTGTCAAGCTCCCTGAGAAAGCGACATGTCTCAATAAGGTTGCCTCTCATTCTTTTAAACGCCAATGAGTACAGACCCAACCTACTTGACCTCTCCTCGTAAGAAAATCCCTCCATATCCAGAATCAACCTAGTGAACCTTCTCTGGACTGCCTCCAATGCCAGTATACCTTTCCTTAGATAAGGGGACTAAAACTGTTCACAATATTCCAGGTGTGGTCTAACTAGTGCCTTGTATAGTTTTAGCAAGACTTCCCTATTTTTATACTCCCAATCTCTTTGAAATAAAGGCCAATATTCCACTTACCTTCCCAATTATCTGCTGAACATGCTAGCTTTTAATGATTTATGCACCAGGACCCCAAACTCCTCTGTGTTGCAGCTTTCTGCAGTCTTTCTCCATTTAAATAACATTGAGCTTCTTTATTCTTCCTACCAAAGTGCATAACTTCCCATTTTCCTATATTCTATTCCATCTGCCAAGTTTTTGCCCACTTACCTAATCTGTCTATATCCCTCTGTTGACTCTGTGTCATCTTCACCACTTGCCTTCCCACCTGTGTCATCTGCCAACTTGGCAATAGTACATTCACTTCCCTCGTCCGAGTCATTAGTATATATTGTAAATAATTGCGGCCCCAGCACTGATCCCTGTGGCACTCCACTAGTTACAGGTCACCACACTGAAAATGCCCCTCTTATCCCAAATCTCAGTTGGCCAATCTCTATCCATGCTAATATACTACCCCCAATGCCATGGGTTCTTATCTCATTATGTAACCTGATCAAACACTTTTTGGAAATCCAAGTATATGGTTCCCCTTCTTCTATTCTGCTTGTTACCACCTCAAAAAATTCTAATTAATTTGTCAGGCATGATTTCCCCTTCATGAAGCCATGCTGACTCCATAAGACCATAATACATAGGAGCAGAATTAGGCCACTCGGCCCACCGAGTCTGCTCCGCCATTCAATCATGACTGGTATTTTTCTCATCCCCATTCTCCTGCCTTTTCCCCATAACCCCTGATCCCCTTATTAATCAAGAACCTATCTATCTCTGTCTTAAAGACACTCAATGACCTGGCCTCCACAGCCTTCTGCGGCAAAGAGTTCCACAGATTCCCACTCCCTGGCTAAAGAAATTCCTCCTCATCTCTGTTTTAAAGGATCGTCCCTTTAGCCTGAGTTTGTGCCCTCTGGACCAGTGGAAACATCCTCTCCATGTCCACATGATGATATCCATTTCTAAATGCTCTGCTATTACATCCTTTATAATGACCCTAACGCTTTCCCCATGACCGAAGTTAAGCTAACCGGTTTATCGCTTGCTTGTTTTTTTGTCTCCCTCCTTTATTGAATAAGTAATTTTGACAGGATTCCAATCCTCTGGGACTTTTCCAGAATTTAAGGATTCTTGCAAGATTGCTACCAGTGCGTCCACTTTCTCTGCAGCTACTCAGAATCATAGAATCCCTACAGTGCAGAAGGAGGCCATTTGGCCCATCGAGCCTGCAACAACAACAGTCCCACCCAGGTTCTATCCCCATAATCCCACATATTTACCCTTCCAGCCCCCTGACACTAAGGGGCAATTTAGTATGGCCAATTAACTTAACCTGCAACATCTTTGGCCATGCTAAATTGCCCCTTAGTGTCCACAGATGTGCAGGTTAGGTGGATTGGACACTAAGGGGCAATTTAGCATGGCCAATCCACCTAACCCGCATATCTTTGGACCGCGGAAGGAAACCGGAGCACCCGGAGGAAACCCACGCTGACACGGGGAGAACGTGCAGACTCCACACAGACAGTGACCCAAGGCCGGGAATCGAACCCGGGTCCCTGGCGCTGTGAGGCAGCAGCGCTAATCACTGTGCCACCGTGCTGCCCAAACCTCTTTTAATATCCTGAGATGAAACCTATCAGGTCCAGGGGTCTTCAGTTCCATAACTGTCTCTGGTGATATTGTACTTATTTCCTCCCTTTGATTATAATCCTTTGATTATTTAGTATCAATGGTAAAAATCAGCGGGATCAGAATGTGCTGGTGTCAAATCGATGGAAAAAGTATTGCAAAGTAGAGAAACCGGAGTGAAATCAGTGTGAAAACAAAATCAGTGCAATCGGGGATAATATGTGGCAATCCATGCAAAATCAGAGGAGGGTGAGATCAGTGTTGAGGTGGAATAGGCTCAAGGTTTTGAATCACAAGGGGCAAAAATTAAGATTAAAGAAAATCAGTCTGCAGTCAGATCAGATTGAAAGGGGAGGGGAGGTGGTTGCTGCACAGTTGCTATGTCGGCCATCTCAATCAGTAAAAAGAGTCCCATTATGCTGCTGCAGATATTATTTATTACCACAATTAAGCTTACATTAACGCTGCAATGAAGTTACTGTGAAAATCCCCCAGTCGCCACACTCCGGCGCCTGTTCGGGTACACTGAGGGAGAATTTAGCACGGCCAACGCACCCTAACCAGCACGTCCTTCGGACTGTGGGAGGAAACCAGAGCACCCGGAGGAAACCCACGCAGACACGGGGAGAATGTGCAGACTCCCGCACGGACAGTGACCCAAAACAGGGCGGCTCGGTGGCACAGTGGTTTGCACTGCTGCCTCGCAGCGTCAGGGACCGGGTTCGATTCCCGGCTTGTCTGTGCGAAGTTTGCATGTTCTCCCCCGTGTCTGCGTGAGTTTCCTCCCACAGTCCGAAAGGCGTGCTGGTTAGGGTGCATTGGCCATGTTAAATTCTCCCTCGGTGAACCCGAACAGGCACCGGAGTGTGGCGATTGGGGAATTTTCACAGTAACTCCACTGCGGTGTTAATGTAAGCCTACTTGCGACACTAATAAATAAACTTTAAACTCTAGGAGTTTTGACATCGACTTTGAATCCTGTGAGTAGCTTACCCAGGGCCACTGCCCCTCGACGCAACTAAATAAAACACCCCCTTCGAAAGCAAGCGCTCATCAGAGACTGAGAAAAATAATGCCAGGTAAGAAAATCTCCAGCCAGCAGCTCACTCAGGACACAACCGTCTGTGCTACCCTGTCCCATTCACAGCAGAACCTCCCAGGCACCGCCAATGCACCTAACCAGCACGTCCTCCGGACTGTCGGAGGAAACTGGATCACCCGGAGGGAACCCACGCAGACACGAGGGGGGGAGAAGGTACAGACTCCGCACAGAGAGTGACCCAAGCCGGGAGTCGAACCCGGGCGCTGTGAGGCAGCGGTGCTAACCCCCAGGTACGACAAATGATGCTACCGTGTTCCTTTTCCTGTCCAAAATAAAGCTGTGAGAAACCGATGATGGATTGGCTTATCCTTTCCCCTGCTTTCAACCTCTGAGCAGCATTAGATCAGACTTTCCGCTGATTCTGGGATTGCTTGAGCTGCCAAGGATCATGCATTGGACTGACGTCAGGCAGAATGCCGAGTGCTTGGAGGAGATTTCTGGATAGATTAGAGAGAGCGGAAACCATAGATTATCGAATTAGGGGCGGGGGGATGCAGGATGCCAGGGACGGATGACTTCATGGTCTTCCTTATCCCATCCATCTTGTGTGAGATGATTTCGATACGATATTGAAAAACAGGATGGAAACAGTGTGAACCCACTCCCTGGGAAAGGAGAAAATAGTTCCCAGTCAGAGGCACCATCGTTTAAATGAGGTGTTAAACCAATGCTCCCCCTGCCCTCTCAGGTGGATTATTTAATTCGAAGAGCGAGCGGGTTCTCCCCAATTTCCTGGTCAGTTATTTATCCCCAAAGCAACGACCAAAAAAACAGATTATCTTGTCGTAATCCTGTTGCAGTTTCTGGGAGCTTGCTGTGCACAAATTGGTTACCAAGTTTCCTATATTGCAACAGTGGCCAACTCAAAATCACCGTTTATTGGTCATAAAGCACTTTGGAGTGTCCTGAGGTTGAGAGAGGCGCAACAGAATTGCAATTACTTCTTTTTCATCCAGAACTTGACTTGTCCAGTGGACGGCACGGTGGAACTGCTCCCTCACACAGCGCCAGGGACCCGGGTTCGATTCTCGGCTTGGGTCACTGTCTGTGTGGAGTCTGCACGTTCTCCCCGTGTCTGCGTGGGTTTCCTCTGGGTGCTCCGGTTTCCACCCACAGTCCGAAAGACTGTGCTGGTTAGGTGCTAAACTCTCCCTCAGAATACCCGAACAGTCACCGGAGTGTGGCGACGAGGGGATTGCAGTGTTAATGTAAGCCTACTTGTGACACGAATGAATAAACTTTAAACTTCAGTGGTTAGCACTGCTACCTCACTGTGCCAGGGACCTGGGTTTGTCTGAAAGACGTGCTGGTTAGGGTGCATTGACCCAAACAGGTGCCGGAGTGTGGCGACTACGGGAATTTCACAGTAACTTCATTGCAGTGTTAATGTAAACCTTACTTGTGACTAATAAGTAAACTTTTTTTTACTTTAACTCCAGAGAGTATAGACCTTCTCATCCCAAGAATCAGTTTAATTTCAAAGTTTATTTATGAGTGTCACATGTCCTTTAGGGAAGGAAATCTGCCATCCTTACCTGATCTGGCCTACATGTGACTTCAGAGCCACAGCAATGTGGTTGACCCTCAACTGCCCTCTGAAATGGCCAAGCAAGCCACTCAGTTTCAAGGGTAACTTGGGATGGGCAATAAATGCTGTCCAGCCAACGACACCCATGTCCCACAAGTGAATATAACAAAAAAAGAATCGTATACATTCACACTACAATATCCCCGTATACCTGCATATTTACCCTGGCTAATCCATCTAACCTATACATCTTTGAACACTAAGGGGGGATTTAGCATGGACAATGCCCCAAATCTGCACATCTTTGGACTGTGGGAGGAAACCGGAGCATCTGGAAGAAACCCACGCAGACACGGGGAGAACGTGCAAACTCCACACAGACAGTGACCTAAGCCGGGAATTTAACCCGGGTCCCTGGCGCTGTGAGGTAGCAGTGCTAACCACTGTGCCACCCCTGATAAATAAACTTCAAAACTTAAGTACATTTTGGGGGCCAGTCACTGGAGGCAGCCACACCCGGGTTCTAGGACCACTTGAGGGGTGAACCCAAGGCTGTGGGATTGGGAAGACCAGTCTACATGATGTGGCCCAGTGTGTTTACGCTGTAGCTGCTGTCTCCTGGCAGTAGAATGGGAGACTTACGAAAGAGTATTTACTAATGGAAACAGAGTGTCACTTCCTAGAAGCTGTTTGTCAGGAATATGAAAGGAGCAATTAAGCATCGAAACAGGTCACAACTTATTCTCGTTCACTTGCGTCAGGGAGAGACCAGAAGATGAAAGTCCCCCACAAGCACAAAGATACTTTGACAGGTGTAAAACCTGGAAGTGTTCTTTTGTAAGCACCTCAACACAGTAGAAGCCTTCAGTTCAATGCTAGCCTGTAATTTTGTTTTGATTTGATTTGGTTTATTATTGTCACATGTATTAGTATACAGTGAAAAGTATTGCTTCTTGCGCGCTATGCAGACAAAGCATACCATTCATAGAGAAGGAAAGGAGAGGGTGCAGAATGTAGTGTTACAGTCATAGCTAGATGTGCAGGTTAGGTGGATTGGCCATGGCAAATTGCCCCTTAGTGTCCAAAGATGTGTTGGAGGGATTAGGCATGGGGTTGTGGGGGGGATTTTGGAGAATCGGTGCAGACTCGATGAGCTGAATGGCCTCCTTCTGCACTGTAGGAATTCTATGATATATTTCAAAAAGTGATTCATTAGTTTGGGATCTCCTTGAGGTTAGAAAAAGTTCAGATTCAAGTCTTTCTTGTGTATTTGGTGTAATGAGTGAAGAGTTGTGTGGCGACTAGGAGATTTTCACAGTCACTTCATTGCAGTGTTAATGTAAGCCTACTTGTGACTAATAAATAAAATGTAACTTTAAAAATGCATTAATTCAAATCCAATCCTACCCTCATTTAAAAGCAAAATACTGCGGATGCTGGAATCTGAAATAAAAACAGAAAAAGCTGGAAAATCTCAGCGTCTGTGAAGAAAGAATTGAGTTTATGAGTGTCACAAGTAGGCTTACATTAACACTGCAATGAAGTTACAGTGAAAATCCCCCAGTCGCCACACTCTGGCACCTGTTCGGGTACACTGAGGGAGAATTTAGCATGGCCAATGCACCCTAACCAACACGTCTTTGGAATGTGGGAGGAAACCGGAGCACCCGGAAGAAACCCACGCAGACACGGGGAGAACATGCAAACTCCGTACAGACAGTGACCCAAGCCGGGAATCGAACCCACTGTGAGGCAGCAGTGTGGACCATCCAGACTCAAAATGTTGGCTCTATTCTTTATCGCGCTCTTCTTATGCCTGGGTGAATGAGCCTGGTATAGTATTGAACCATCCAAACATAAAGGAGCCATGGCCTGATTTCCGACTGGTGGTGAGGCAGCAGATCTTGCTGGTGTGACAGCTCTGGTACACACAACAAAACAGGACTAGGGGGATTCCTATCCCTGTGCGGTTAAAGGTATGAGACATAAGCTACTGTTGCTTGCTGAGAGACGTGAAGGAGGAGATTTGTGAGTCACTGACCATAATTATAATCCTCTGCACTTCTTCACCTCCCTCTCCGCCTTTAAAGACACTCCTTAAATCCAACCTCTTGTATCAAGCTTTTGGGCAACTGACCAAATGGACCCTATTTTACCATTTTGATTCGAAGTGCTGGGCGGACTTGAAACTGGGAGTGTTTCACATCCGACTTTTACACCCGTTCTCAGGCGCCCCCATACGCACTCTGTCTGAAAAATTATCAGCCATTCCGAATCGTGCTGCACAAGCCTGTGGGCGGGGCTTAGCGCGCCCGAAATCCTGCAGCTCCGATCGGCGCCCCCAACTGCGCACGTGCAGAAACAAGACGATAGAATGCTGCTCCCCTGCCACATCGCTCCCGGGCCGGATAATGCCTCCCCCTGACCCCCACAGACATTGCCCCACCCCCACAACATTACTGACCTCCTTATCTCCCCACACTCCCCCGCCACCCAGACCGATCGTGGGCCCCCCCCACCGATCTCAGGCAAAATGGCAGTGGGCCCCCACCCCACTGATCTCAGTGGGAGTCGCACCAGAACCCCCCCCCCCCCCCCCGCTTCCCCCCTCAAGCAGAGAGCCTTCGGACGCTCGGCACTTACCTCCTCACTAACTGGAGTGCCCAAATCAGACTTTTATGGAGCATGTCTGTTTTGCGCCGATTCTGGACCGGCGAACGCAGTGGTAAAGGGGGAAGTGCCCGGGAAGGTTGGGCGTGCAGCCCATTAAGTCACTTTAAATGCATGCAAATGCATTTAAATAGCTGTCGTGCCTGTTTTGGGCGCAGTCCTGATCATGGCCATTTTCCGCCCTTGGTAAAGGGGGAACCGGCGTGGAGGCGGGCGCGGATCGCGCTACTTGCCTCACGCCCGACTTTACCACGTTTTCGCGCCCGAAAATGGGCGCAACACGATGGTAAAATCGGGCCCAATATCTTGGTGTCGTATATGGATTCATCATGCTCCTGTGGCATTCTCAGAGATGTTTTTATTAAATGTGCTAAATTGCTGGTGTTACCTTATGGCCTAATCTCTGCATCAGGAGTGAAATGGTTGTTTTTTTTGGCAGGGTCACTCTTGTAATTTGAAGCACTTGCTTTGTCTGCCTTGGCTCGGGAGGTATTCTTGTGGCTTTGCAGCGTCTGTTTTTAATCAGTATCGTTTTCGAAACGCTCTAACTGGGTCCAGTAGGAGCCGATGGCGTCTGATTGAAAACACATGGCTTGCGGTGGTTCAGTAGCTCAGCGGTTGGGGTGCAGTGCAATTCC
Organism: Mustelus asterias; assembly: GCF_964213995.1. Taxonomy (NCBI): domain Eukaryota; kingdom Metazoa; phylum Chordata; class Chondrichthyes; order Carcharhiniformes; family Triakidae; genus Mustelus; species Mustelus asterias. The sequence goes on along the minus strand of NW_027591347.1, from coordinate 37,190 downwards.
AAGTTCAGGGAGGAAAGGAGAGGGGATTGCTAAATGTTAGTTAGTCATAAATGTCCACGTCACAATTGACTTCCCTCAGTACGGCAGTCTAGTGGAACTATCGCCAGACTCTTAACCCAGGAAATCAGCCAATGTCCTCGGGTCCCGGGTTCAAATCCCATTTCCTGCTTGGAGCTGTATTCAAGAGCACAGATTAGTGCGGGGAGGGGGCCCCTACCTTTTATTTGCACTGTGCGGAGTCTGCACATTCTCCCCACGTCTGCAGGGGTTTTCTCCGGGTGCTCCGGTTTCTTCCCACAGTCCGAAAGACGTGCTGGTTAGGTGTGCATTGGCCATCCTAAATTCTCCCTCCGTGTACCCGAACAGGTGCAGGAACGTGGCAACTAGGGGAATGTCACAGTAACTTCATTGCAGTGTTAATGTAAGCCTAGTAAGTAAACTTAAACTTAGAAGACCAATTTAAGCTGATGTCAAATTCGCACAAGATTTTTCAAATTCTTTGATGGGATGCGGTTGGCGCTGGCTGGGCCAACATTTATTGCCCATTTAAGAATTAACCGCATTGCTGCGGGTCTGGAGTTACCTGTAGGCCAGGCCAGGTAAGGACGGCAGAATTCCTTCCCCAAAGGACATTAGTGAACCAGGTGAGTTTTTACGACAGTTGGAAATGGTTTCGTGGTCATGGGTGGCATGGTGGCACAGTGGTTAGCACTGCTGCCTCACTGCGCCAGGGGCCCGGGTTCGATTCCTGGCTTGGGTCATTGTCTGTGTGGAGTGTTCACATCCTCCCAGTGTCTGCGTGGGTTTCCTCCGGGTGCTCCGGTTTCCTCCCACACTCCAAAGATGTGCAGGATAGGTGGATTGGCCACACTAAATTGACCCTTAGTATCAGGGGGATTAGCAAGTGAAATACACAAGGTTATGGTGATGGGGCCTGGGTTGGGTTTGTTGTTGGTGCAGACTCGATGGGCTGAATGCCTCCTTCTGCAGTGTAAGGATTCTATATGCTGCCTGAAGGGCTCGAGGTAATTAAGGGTTTGGGGCAGGGGGGGGGGGAGGGAGGAGGAGATATCACTCTTAAGCCCCAAGGAATCGGGAGGAAGGGGGGAATCGCAATATTGAATTTGATGATCAGCCATGATCACAATGAATGGCGGAACAGGCTCGAAGGGCTGAATGGCCTCCTCCCGCTTCTAGTTTCTATGTTCCTATCAGTAGACTTTTAATTCCAGCTTTTTAAAAATTGAATTCAAATTCCATCATGTCCTCTGGCGGGATTCAAACCCAGGTCCCCAGAGCATTAGCCTGGGTCTCTGGGTTACAAGTTCCAGTGAGAATACCATGAGGCCGCTGTCTTCCCCCAGTGACCTAGTAAAGTAACCGATGATGTATGAGTGGTTAAAAGAATGATCAGAAAACAGCCGTTATCTTTGCATCAATGTCCTGTTACTGGATATTTGATTTGATTTATTATCGTCACATGTATTAACATAGTGAAAAGTATTGTTTCTTGCGTGCTATACAGACAAAGCATACCATTCATAGAGAAGGAAACGAGAGAGTGCAGAATGTAGTGTTACAGTCATAGCTAGGGTGGAGAGAAAGATCAACTTAGTGTAAGGTAGGTCCATTCAAAAGTCTGACAGCAGCAAGGAAGAAGCCGTTCTTGAGTTGGTTGGTACGCAACCTCAGACCTTTGTATCTTTATCCCAACGGAAGAAGGTGGAAGAGAGAATGTCCGGGGCGCGTGGGGGCCTTAATTATGCTGGCTGCTTTGCCGAGGCAGTGGGAAGTGTAGACAGAGTCAATGGATGGGAGGCTGGTTTGCGTGATGGACTGGGCTACATTCACGACCTTTTGTAGTTCCTTGTGGTCTTGGGCAGAGCAGGAGCCATACCAAGCTGTGATACAACCAGAAAGAATGCTTTCTATGACGCATCTGTAAAAGTTGGTGAGGGTCATAGCTGACATGCCAAATTTCCTTAGTCTTATAAGGGGAGAAGAAAAGGAGAGGGTGCAGAATGTAGTGTTACAGTCATAGCTAGGGTGGAGAGAAAGATATACTTAATGTATGGTAGGTCCATTCAAAGGTCGAATGACAGCAGGGAAGAAGCCATTCTTGAGTTGGTTGGTACGCGACCTCAGACCTTTGTATCTTTATCCCGACAGAAGAAGGTGGGAGAGAGAATGTCCGGGGTGCATGGGGCCCTTAATTATGCCGGCTCCTTTTCCAAGGCAGCGGGAAGTGTAGACGGAGTCAATGGATGGGAGGCTGGTTTCCGTGATGGATTGGGCTACATTCACGACCTTTTGTAGTTCCTTGCAGTCTTGGGCAGAGCAGGAGCCATACCAAGCTGTGATACAACCAGAAAGGATGCTTTCTATGGTGCATCTGTAAAAGTTGGTGAGAGTCATAGCTGACATGCCAAATTTCCTTAGTCTTCTGAGAAAGTAGAGATCTGCACAGGGAGATATGCATGGGGTCCTGTCTAATTTCAGGTGTTGCACAGTCTTACCACTGTTACTGGCTGTACACGGGTCAAAGAGCGACAGAGACTTGTATTTACAATGCCTTCTACAGCCAATTAAGTCCTGTGCTGGGGGTGTAGTCACTGCTGTAATGTAAGAAGCGCTGTAGCCACGAAACGCACAGCAAGCTCCCTCAGCAATGAGATGATCACAAAATCTTTCTGCAGGGGTGCTGGTTTTTGAGGGATCAACACAGGGCATTGGGGACTACTTGCTTGCACCTGCCCGTGAGGGTAGATGTGGTCTCGGTTTAATACTTCACCCAAGAAACGGCACCTGATATGGTGCAGCTCTCCCCCAGCACTGCACTGGGTGTGTCAGCCTGGCTCACATGCTCAAATTGCTGGAGTGGAACCTGAACCACAACTGCTCTGACTTGGAGGAGAGCGAGAGAGAGAGCCATAGCCTCTTGAGCCACAGCAGTCTCTGCAATGCTGGTAGGCAGATTCTCTGGCTCACGGGTCTGGGGTCAGTGTATCCCCACCGTTCTTTTTGGAAAATCAATTGAACTTAAATAAAACAAACTCGGACAAAGCAAGAACAGTGGCACAGTGGTTAGCGCTGCTGCCTCACAGGGCCAGGGACCCAGGTTCGATTCCCAGCTTGGGTGACTGTGTGGAGTTTGCGCATTCTCCCCGTGTCTGCGTGGGTTTCCTCCGGCTGCTCTGGTTTCCTCCCACAGTCTGAAAGACGTGCTGGTTAGATACATTGGCCGTGCTAAATTCTCCCTCAGTGTTACCCGAACAGGCGCCGGAGTGTGGCACTGAGGGGATTTTCACAGTAACTTCATTGCAGTGTTAATGTAAGCCTTATTTGTGACCAATAAACTTTTTTACTTTACTTTAAGAAGGGCAGTCTCCAAAAAAGGGAACGACCCAAAACAAAATAACAAAGTGGAAAGGAAACTTAAAACATTAAAACAAAATGTGATTTAAGGGGCCCCATAATACACCCCACCCCCTGCGGTGCCCAACGAGCATGGAAGGCCTTGATGGCACCCTCGGACACCGTGCGCTCCCTCTGCAGGGACACCCGGCTGTGAATATAGTAGCAGTAGTGAGGCAGACAGTCAAGAGCCCGTAGCTAGTTCGCCGGCTTGCCCCATAGCTAATTGGGGAGGCACGGTGGCACAGTGGGTTAGCACTGCTGCCTCACAGCGCCAGGGACCCGGGTTCGAATCCCGGCTTGGGTCACTGTCCGTATGGAGCTTGCACGTTCTCCCGGTGTCTGCGTGGGGTTTCTTCCGGGTGCTCCGGTTTCCTTCCACAGTTCGAAAGACGTGCTGGTTAGGGTGCATTGGCCATGCTAAATTCTCCCTCGGTGTACCAGAACAGGCGACTAGGGGATTTTCACAGTCACTTCATTGCAGTGTTAATGTAAGCCTACTTGTGACACTAGGCCATTGATTGGCTTTGGGCGGGTCTTCCATCCCACCCCACAGCTGCTGGACACAGCATCCATTTTTACAGCCTCTCCCGTCAGTCATCCTGCCTCCCATCCATTGACTCTGTCTACACTTCCCGCTACCTCGGAAAAGCAGCCAGCATAATCAAGGACCCCACGCAACCCGGACATTCTCTCTTCCACCTTCTTCCATCGGGAAAAAGATACAAAAGTCTGAGGTCACGTACCAACTGACTCAAGAACAGCTTCTTCCCTGCTGCCATCAGACTTTTGAATGGACCTACCTCGCATTAAGCTGATCTTTCTCTACACCCTAGCTATGACTGTAACACTACATCCTGCACCCTCTCCTTTCCTTCTCTATGAACGGTATGCTTTGTCTGTATAGTGCGCAAGAAACAATACTTTTCACTGTATCCTAATACATGCGATAATAATTAATCAAATCAAAATCCGTCCCATTCCCTGGGATGATGTAAAATTCTGTCTAAGAGGTGAACCTTTACCATTCGGCATCTCGAGTACAGCACCTAGGGCGAGGTTGCCGGATAGTGCCAGGTGGTGCCAGAGATACTTAGGGATAGATTGTCCTCTTAAATGGCGGGGCCAAGATACTTTGGGCTGGAGAGAAGCCGTCACCTTTACATTTATTTGTTCATGGGATGAGGGCGTCACTGGCTGGGCAGCATTTATTGCCCATCCCTAGTTGCCCTTGGAGGGCAGTTGAGAGTCAACCACATTGCTGTGGCTCTGGAGTCACATGTAGGCCAGACCGGGGTAAAGACGGCAGATTTCCTTCCCTAAAGGAACATTAAAGAACACCAAGCAACAGTCGCTCTCAATGTCCAACCAACTGAAAGAGAAAATCAGGGGCAGTTCTGTTCTTGGGACAGGCTCCACAAAACTCTAGCAATTCTGGCATTGAAGAGGAAAAGAATTGCAGTCCCTCTAATATCTTGAGAGCTCCTGGGAAAAGGTTCCTTCGGTGAGGTGCCAGAAATGATCAGTCTCGGCCTCTTCAGAAAATACAGTGACAGTATTCTGATTTGATTTATTATTGTCAAATGTATTAGTATACAGTGAACAGTATTGTTTCTTGCGCGCTACACAGACAAAGCATACCGTTCATAGAGAAGGAAATGAGAGAGTGCAGAATGTGGTGTTACGGTCGTAACTAGGGTGTAGAGAAAGATCAACTTAATATAAGTTAGGTCCGTTCAAAGTCTGACGGCAGCAGGGAAGAAGCTGTTCTTGAGTCGGTCGGTACGTGACCTCAGACTTTTGTATCTTTTTCCCGACGGAAGAAGGTGGAAGAGAGAATGTCCGGGGTGCGTGGGGGTCCTTGATTATGCTGGCTGCTTTGCCGTGGTAGTGGAAAGTGTAGACAGAGTCAATGGATGGGAGGCTGGTTTGCGTGATGGATTGGGCTACATTCACGACCTTTTGCGGTTTTGGGCAGAGCAGGAGCCATACCAAGCTGTGATACAACCAGAAAGAATGCTTTCTATGGTGCATCTGTAAAAGTTGGTGAGAGTTGTAGCTGACATGCCAAATTTCCTTAATGTTCTGAGAAAGTAGAGGCGTTGATGGGCTTTATAGTGTCGGCATGGGGGGGGGGGCGGGGGGAGGAGACCAGGGCAGGTTGTTGCAGGACACCTAGAAACTTGAAGCTCTCCACCATTTCTACTTCATCCATTTACAGCCAGACGTGGTTGCTTGGTAGGATAAATTTAGGAGGCCGTGTTAGCAGTACCAGGAATACTTCCCTGATAACAGGGGTTCAGAGCCGATGTACTCAGGCATTCCTGTTCTAAGCTGGTGGATGCCATTGGGCTGACTCTGGCCAGATTCTCCCGTTGCCTGGCACGCAATGTCACAGGGTGGGGCACGCTGGAGCAGCTGTTGTGTTACATTTGCAGCTCTTTGGCCCAGGACAGTTGGCTGTGTGTTTGGGGTCAGTGTGCTGGGAGCTATTCATGAACCAAGTCCCTGCTGGCTGCTCGGAGCATTTCATTGTGTCCCAAAGGTTTTCCCTTTGCAAATTACTGATCTCTATCTTTGGCCTTTATCTGGGCACTACCTGGCCCACGAAAGTCTCCTATTTCTAGGTGGGAGTGCTCCAATCACTGTTATTAGGAAAAATGTCCTTTTTTTTGTGGAGGAAAATTAAAACCCATCGTTCTTGGGGGTCTCTCCCCCACTGTCAGATTCGCAATCTCAGATCAAACCAGCATCTACACACACACACAAAGCAGGTGTTGCAATCTGTATGCTACGTTGCTTTACATTTCATTACTTGTATGTGGAATCAGGAGTGTTCCCCGACCTCTCCTGATTGCCAACACTCCCTCTCCCTTAAATTCTACCACCTTGTAACGTTCTACGTCGGAGGCGCTACTTAAATGCAACTTGCATTTATGCAAATACAGCACGGTGGCACAGAAGTTAGCGCTGCTGCCTCACAGCGCCAACGACCCAGGTTCGATTCCCGGCTTGGGTCGCTGTCTGTGCGGAATCTGCATGTTCTCCCCCGTGTCTGCGTGGGTTTCCTCCGGGTGCTCCAGTTTCCTCCCACAGTCTGAAAGACATGCTGGTTAGGGTGCATTGGCCGTGCTAAATTCTCCCTCAGTGTACCCAAACAGGTGCCAGAGTGTGGCGACTAGGGGATTTTCACAGTAACTTCATTGCGGTGTTAATCTGGCCTACTTGTGACACTAATAAATAAACTTTAAAATTTTAAACCTATTTAGCATCTGAAATTTTTGTTTTTTATTCATTTGTGGGACACGGGCGTCGCTGGCTGGCCAGCATTCATTGCCCTTGGAGGGCAGTTGAGAGTCAACCACATTGCTGTGGCTCTGGAGTCACATGTCGGCCAGACCGGGTAAGGACGGCAGATGTCCTTCCCTGAAGGGCATTAGTGAACCAGATGGGTTTTTCCGACAATGCTTTCATGGTCATCAGTAGATTCTTAATTCCAGATTTTTACTGAATTCAAATTCCACCATCTGCCGTGGCGGGATTCGAACCCGGGTCCCCAGAACATTAGCCGAGTTTCTGAATTTATAGTCTATCGATAATACCACTAGGCCATCGCCCTCCCCTTTCCAGGGTGTATTATCACAAGGGTGCATCTCCATCAGTGCAGTGCTTCCAATGGGGAGGAAGGGTGTAATTGCAGGCATGAGTGGTTTCTATCATAACACAACAACTTGTGATGGATACAGTCAACTTCTCACAGATGTGAGCTTTTTCATAGATCGAAGATAATTAATTAAGGAAAATCTCCCGGGGCTGTGGGAAAGTACAGGGCACAGGGATTAATTGGATAGTTCTTTCACATCGCTGGCACAGGCGGGATGAACGCATGACCTCCCTCGGTGCTGTATCATTCCGTTCTGTTCTGCTCTAATTATCTCCTGACCTATATCTATCTTGAATTGAAGATATTGTGGAAAAATGCCATTGTCATTTGCAACAACCCCTTCGCTTCTGTGTAAAGCTCAAGTATTTTTTTAAGTTTATTTATTAGTGTCACAAGTCGGCTTACATTAACACTGCAATGAAAATCCCCTAGTCGCCACACTCCGGCACCTGTTCGGGTACACTGAGGGAGATTTTAGCGTGGCCAATGCACCCTAACAAGCACGACTTTCAGACTTTGGGAGGAAATCGGAGAACTCGGAGGAAACCCACGCAGACACGGGGAGAACGTGCAGACTCTGCACACTATGGTCAATCCAGTGTTAGAATGCAACCAATGATAGCATTGGATCTGTTGAGTGTGACCAATGGTAACAAGCTGTAAGGGTCAGCTGACCCAGTAAACTATGTAACCAATGACAAAATGATGCGATGACCAGCTGACACCAAGGCACAATTTACCATAGCCAATCAGCCTAACCTGCTCATCTTTGGACCGTGGGAGGAAACCCATGTAGACACGGGGAGAACGTGCAGACTCCACACAGACAATGACCCAAGCCGGGAATTGAACCCGGGTCCCTGGCACTGAGGCAGCAGTGCTAACCGCTGTACCACAGTGCCGCCCAAAGCAGCAGTGCCACTAACTCATCCAACAACCTATTCTTCCTGTTGCAGGATGTGTTGGTAGGTTCCTTGTAGGGAGGCATTGGGCATTTCACCTGATGCTGATCCCACGTCACCGTACACACATGAACTTCCCTGCAGGAGTTGTGGGGTAAGGGATGATGCAGAGAAAGATCCCTGGGCTTACTTCCTCAGATCCAACAGAGATGAGCTGATGTCAACCACGCCCTCCTGATCATCACCCGATGAGATTAGCTTACTGGTCCTCCTACTCTGTGGCTTTGGTACATCAATGGGTGGTGCATTTAGCCTCTTAACCCATCAGGAGGAGGCCATTCAACCCGTCCAGGTTTTCCGCCATTTAGTTGGATTATGGTCGATTTAGACATTAGTTCCATCGACCCACCTTGGTTCCATAACCTTTTAATATCCCCACCCAACAAAAATCAGCAGAACTTCAAAATATAACATATACCATTCCTCAATAACAGGACAGCAGTAAGATAGAGAGCTTGGGGGTACAGCTTTATCCTCCGCACATTATCTGCCCCATCTCAGCCAAGCCACCAGGGGGGACTGAAGTGATAATCAGAAGCAGATTGCTTCCCACAAGAAGCCTTTCAGTTCATAAGTTCATAAGCTATAGGAGCAGAATTAGGCCATTCAGCCCATCGAGTCTGTTCCGCCATTCGATCATGGCTGATATGTTCCTCATCCCCATTTTCCTGCCTTCTCCCCATAAAGCATATTACAGCGGTGCAGAGGGAGGACAATTCGGAGGAGTCGTGTAGCGAGTCACTCTGGGTGGAGCTTAGAAACAGGAAAGGCGCAGTCACTATGTTGGGGGTGTACTACAGGCCCCCCAACAGCCCAAGGGAAGTGGAAGAATGGATATGTCAGGAGATACTGGATAGGTGCAGGAAATATAGGGTTGTTGTAGTGGGAGACTTCAATTTCCCTGGTATAGACTGGAAATCGCTGAGGGCAGGGACTCTGGATGGTGAGGCATTTGTAAAATGTGTACAGGAGGGTTCGTTGGAACAATATGTGGACAGCCCAACTAGAGAGGGGGCTATACTGGACCTGGTGCTGGGGAATGAACCCGGTCAGGTCTTCAAAGTTTTGGTCGGGGAACATGTGGCAAATAGTGACCACAATTCTGTTAGCTTTAGGATAGTGATGGAAAAGGATGAGTGGTGTCCCAAGGGTAAGGTGTTGGATTGGGGGAAGGCTAACTTTATTGGGATCAGGCAGAAATTGGCAGCTCTTGATTGGGAGAGGCTGTTTGAGGGAAAATCCACATCTGGTATGTGGCAGTCTTTTAAGGAATGGTTGTTAGGGCTACAGGACAAGCATGTGCCTGTAAAAAAGAAGGATAGGAAGGGTAGGATTAGAGAACCGTGGATAACCAGGGAAATTGAGGGACTGGTCAAAAGGAAAAGAGAGGCGTATGTTAGGTCCAAGCAGCTAAAAACGGAGGGAGCTCTGGAAGAGTATAATGAAAGTAGGAAAATACTCAAACGGGGAATTAGAAGAGCAAAAAGGGGTCACGAAATGTTCTTGGCAGACAGGATTAAGGAGAATCCCAAGGCATTTTATTCATACGTTAGGAACAAAAGGGTTGTAAGGGAAAAAATCGGACCTCTCAGGGACAAAAGTGGGGACTTATGCTTGGAGCCCAAAGAGGTAGGGGAGATCCTAAATGAATACTTTGCGTCGGTATTCACTAAGGAGAGGGATGTGTTGACTGGGAGTGTCTCGGAGGGGAGTGTTGAACCGTTGGAGAAAATCTCCATTACAAAGGAGGAAGTGTTAGGTTTGTTAGAGAATATAAAGACTGACAAATCCCCAGGGCCTGATGGAATCTATCCAAGGCTGCTCAGGGAGACGAGAGGTGAAATAGTTGGGCCTCTGACGCAAATCTTTGTCTCGTCACTGGACACAGGTGAGGTCCCAGAGGATTGGAGGATAGCCAATGTGGTCCCGTTATTTAAGAAGGGTAGGAAGGATAACCCGGGTAATTATAGGCCGGTGAGCTTGACGTCCGTGGTGGGGAAGTTGTTGGAGAAGATTCTTAAAGATAGGATGTATGCGCATTTAGAAAGGAATAAACTCATTAACGATAGTCAACATGGTTTTGTGAGAGGGAGGTCATGCCTCACGAACCTGGTGGTGTTTTTTGAAGAAGTGACCAAAATGGTTGACGAAGGAAGGGCCGTGGATGTTGTCTATATGGACTTTAGTAAAGCGTTTGACAAAGTCCCTCATGGTAGGCTAGTGAAAAAGGTTGGATCCCATGGGATAAAGGGGGAGGTGGCTAGATGGGTGGAGAACTGGCTTGGTCATAGAAGACAGAGGGTGGTAGTGCAAGGGTCTTTTTCCGGCTGGAGGCCTGTGACTAGTGGTGTACCGCAGGGCTCTGTATTGGGACCTCTGCTGTTTGTGATTTATATAAATGATCTGGAAGAAGGTGTAACTGGGGTGATCAGTAAGTTTGCGGACGACACAAAACTGGCAGGACTTGCAGATAGTGAGGAACATTGTCAGAGGCTACAGAAGGATATAGATAGGCTGGAAATTTGGGCAAGGAAATGGCAGATGGAGTTCAATCCTGATAAATGCGAAGTGATGCATTTTGGTGGGAATAATGTAGGGAGGAGCTACACGATAAATGGAAGAACCATAAAGGGTGTAGAGACGCAGAGGGACCTGGGTGTGCAAGTCCACAGATCTTTGAAGGTGACGTCACAGGTGGAGAAGGTGGTGAAGAAGGCATATGGCATGCTTGCCTTTATAGGACGGGGCATAGAGTATAAAAGTTGGGGTCTGATGTTGCAGATGTATAGAACGTTGGTTCGGCCGCATTTGGAATACTGCGTCCAGTTCTGGTCGCCACACTACCAGAAGGACGTGGAGGCTTTGGAGAGAGTACAGAGGAGGTTTACCAGGATGTTGCCTGGTATGGAGGGGCTTGGTTATGAGGAGAGATTGGGGAAACTGGGGTTGTTCTCCTTGGAAAGACGGAGGATGAGGGGAGACTTAATAGAGGTGTATAAAATTATGAAAGGCATAGATAGGGTGAACGGTGGGAAGCTTTTCCCCGGGTCGGTGGTGACGTTCACGAGGGGTCATAGGTTCAAGGTGAAGGGGGGGAGGTTTAACACAGATATCAGAAGGACATATTTCACACAGAGGGTCGTGGGGGCCTGGAATGTGTTGCCGGGCAAGGTGGTGGAGGCGGACACACTGGGAACGTTTAAGACTTATCTAGACAGCTATATGAACGGAGTGGGAATGGAGGGATACAAAAGAGTGATCTAGTTTGGACCAGGGAGCGGCGCGGGCTAATTGTTCCTGGTTTCTCGTTTCAAGGCTTCATTCTACGATCATCTTGCTGGTGCCAGTACAGAGCGAGACTGCGGATAGTTGGGAACCTGTCTCGGGGGCAGGGGATTCATATGGTGTTCGTGGAAGTGGAAATGACTAGGGTTGGGAAGCATTTTCCGATCGGGGCCATTGTGATCTCCTGGACTCGTTTCGATCGCCTCAGGGGGTCGGAGAGGAATTTCCCAGATTTTTTTTTCCCCATATTGGCCCTGGGGTTTTTCACTCTGGGTTTTCGCCTCTCCCTGGAGATCACATGGTCTGGAATGGGGGGGTGGGGGTAAGTTAATAGGTTGTGATGAACGAAGCATCGTAGCTGTGAGGGACAGCTCGGTGGATGGGATATTGGTGTGTAGATAGGCTGGAAAATTGGGTGGGGATCCTGGATTCGGGATTCAATCCTGGACCGGGGAGCGGCGCGGGCTTGGAGGGCCGAAGGGCCTGTTCCTGTGCTGTATTGTTCTTTGTTCTTAACCCTTCAACCCATTCCCAATTAAAAATCTGTCTAACTCCTCCTCAAATTTACTGTCCCAGCATCCACCGCACTTTGGGGTAGCGAATTCCACAGATTCACACCCCTTTGGGAGAAGTAGTTTCTCCTCAACTCTGTTTTAAATTTGCTGCCCCTTATCCTAAGACTATGACCTCTCGTCCCAGAATGAATCATAGAAACCCTACAGTGCAGAAGGAGGCCATTCGGCCCATCGAGTATGCACCGACCACAATCCCACCCAGGCCCTACCCCCACATATTTTACCCGCTAATCCCACTAACCTACGCATCACAGTACTCTAAGGGGCAATTTTTAACCTGGCCAATCAACCTAGCCCGCACATCTTTGGACTGTGGGAGGAAACCGGAGCACCTGGAGGAAACCCACGCAGACACGAGGAGAATGTGCAAACTCTACACAGACAGTGACCCGAGCCAGGAATCGAACCCGGGACCCTGGAGCTGTGAAGCAGCAGTGCTAACCACTGTGCTACCATGCCGCCACAAGAGGAAGCATCCGCTCCACGTCTACTTTATCCATACCTTTTATCATCTTGTATACCTCAATTTGAGCTCCCCTCATTCTTCTAAATTCCAGAGAGTATCCGCCTAAACTGTTCAATCGCTCTTCATACGACAAACCCCTCATCTCTGGAATCAATCTGGTGAACCTCCTCTGAACTGCCTCCGATACCATTGCATCTTTCCTCAAAGAGACCAAAACTGTGCACAATACTCCAGGTGTGGCCTCACCAATGCCTTGAATAGTTGCAACAATACTTCCATATCTTTTATATTCTATTCCTTTAGCTGTAAAAGCCAACATTCCATTTGCTTTCTTTATTATCTTCTGTACCTGCATTAGTTTTCTGTGACTCATGAATGAAGACACCCAGATCCCTCTGCATCGGAGTACTCCGAAGTCTCTCCCCATTTACAGGGGAGGCAATGGCCTAGTGATATTAGTTCTAGACTCTTAATCCAGATGTTCTGGGGACCTGGATTCGAATCCCACCATGGCAGGTGGTGAAATTTGAATTCAATAAAAAAATCTAGAATTACGAGTCTACTGATGACCATGACACCATTGTTGATTGTCGGAAAAAACCCATCTGGTTCACTAATATTACTTGGGGAAGGAAATCTGCCATCCTTACCTGGTCTGGCCTACATGTGATTCCAGAGCCACAGCAATGTGGTTGACTCTCATCTGCCCTCAGGCAACTAGGGATGGGCAATAAATGTTGGCCAGCCAGCGATGCCCATGTCCCATGAATGAATGAAAAAAAATTAGATAATAAGTCGCCTTCCCATTTCTCCAACCAAAATGCATGACCTCACGCTTATCCATGTTAAACTCCATCTGCCACTTTTTGGCCCACTCTCCGAACCTATATCCATTTGTAAGGTTCTTATTTCCTCATTCATAGAATCATAAAATCCTACAGTGCAGAAGGAGGCCTTTCAGCCCTTTGATTCTGCACCGACCACAATCCCACCCAGGCCCTATTCCCATAACCCCATGCATTTAACCTAGCTAGTCCCACTTACACTAAGGGGAAATTTAGCGTGGCCAATCCACCTAACCCGCACTTCTTTGGACTGTAGGAGGAAACTGGAGCACCCGGGGGAAACCCACGCAGACACGGGGAGAACGTGCAGACTCCACACAGTGACGCAAGCCGGGAATTGAACCTGGGTCCCTGGCGCTGCAAGGCAGCAGTGCTAACCACTGTGCCGCCCTAAAAACTTTGCAACATTGCTGATGCACTATCAATTACGATACGAAGACTCTGGTGAGTGAGTGAAATTAACAGGCTTTTATTCACCAAGAACAGGAGCACACCCTTGTAGCTGACCTGGTCTAGACTGAGGCGAGGAGGAGAAACCATCACCTTTATACCCCACTCTGGGTGGAAAGGGAGGAGTCTCGGGCCAGGTGCAGCATGGGTGTGTCCAGGCATATACATGTAGTTACAGTGGTTCACCACAATTGCAACTTGCTGTCCCGCCTATTTTTGGGTCATCAGTTGTTCAGTACACCAGGCAAAGAAAGGGCAGAATCTGCTGCTGACTCTTCGGTTGGAGATTGGGGAAGATGGCACATGTACCATATGGCTGGGATGATGGCCCGTGGCTGGTAATAAGTAGTTTGCACCCGCAGTATCGGTAATGAAAGACAAGAGGCCCCAGCTATTTGTAGCTATCTGCTAAACACGCAAAGCCACCATCAGCTTGAAGTAAAGATAGGGATTGTATATCAATGTGACATTCCAAAACACATTAAATACTTCTTTGCATTCCTGTGTGGTATGTTGATAGCTTGAAAAGGGTGGGTCACCAAAAGGCCTTCTTAATTAAGGTTGCAGGGTGGGACAAAACGAGAAATGTCAAATTTGCGCTTCAGATCCTAACTCTGTTATCCACCCACCCCCCGGCGCCAGTCTCAACCTTTCCCCCCTCTACTCAGCTCCTCCACACTGAAGATGATGTTGTTCCATGTTCAGCCGCAGCCCCACAGCTATCTCTATCAACGCCTGGCAAGGAAAGGTCAACCAGTCCATCAAGCCTACCCCACTCCACCGTCCGATCTGACCTCTGGCCCAGTCAGGAATCTGTTACTGAGAGTCAGCACATTATAGGAACATAAGAACTAGGAGCAGGAGTAGGCTATCTGGCCCCTCAAGCCTGCTCCGCCATTCAATAAGAAAATGGCTGATCTTTTCATGGATTCAGCTCTACTTACCTGTCCACTCACCATAACCCTTACTTCCTTTACTGTTCAAATATCCTTGTCTTAAAAACGTTCAATGAGGTAGCCTCAACTGCTCCACTGGGCAGGGAATTCCACAGATCCACAACCCTTTGGGTGAAGAAGTTCCTCCTCAACTCCGTCCTAAATCTGCTCCCTCTTATTCTGAGGCCATGCCCCCCTAGTTCTAGCTTCACCCGCCAGTGGAAACAATAAGCACCCATCGCTCCAGAGGCTCACCGCTCTCTGAGATAAGAGCAGCCCAACATCCAGTCTATCCCTACGCTTACATAATCTAAACGCACGTCCTTTGATCATCGCCGATCTGTCAAACCAGAATAATCTGTCAACGAGCACGTTATCCAACCCTTTTATTATTTTTGTGAACCTCGATCAAGTCGTCTCCACGTCTGCACCGCCCTAGAATAAATAGCTCATCCCATTTGACCTCATCTTTCACATCAGTCAACATGTCAGCGGCCTATTATAAAACAGCAGCCTTGCCCTAATCTTGTTCTGATCCAATATTCACATATCAGCACTTTTCCAGCACCGTGTGGTTACTGAATGGTTAATAAGGAGTAGCAATCCTGACTGATGTGTCCCTTGCTAACCCATGGATGCTTAAGGCCAATTGTGTTGGCCTATTTTTGTTCTTTCTTTGGCAGCCTTCCATCTCATGAGATTATGTTTTGCTCCTTGGTGGTTAACTCTATTTTCAGCATCGGTGTGGCTCAGGAGCCTCTCTCTGGCAAGGCAGTCGCTGCCTCTGGAGGTAAAGGCAGTGGGGCATGGAGGTGCATGATTCACTGGCCTCTTGTCTACTCTGGGCTGTCCTCTCGGCCCACTGAGCTCTCCCAGCCTCTGCCGGCGTCCCTCCAAAAGGTCAATCTCCAAAGGTCAGGAGCATCGGTGATCAAATCCCAGTTGCCTGTGTCAATGTTCCCCATTTTCGTATCTTGGCTTGGCCCATTTAGCATCTCAGCTGAGATCATCTCAGAACATAGCAACATCCTGAGGGTTACCGTTGACCGGTAACTGAACTGGACTAGGGTGGCACAGTGGTTAGCGCTGCTGCCTCACAGTGCCAGGAACCTGGGTTCGATTCCAGCCTTGGGTAACTGTCAGTGTGGAGTTTGCACGTTCTCCCCATGTCTGCGTGGGTTTCCTCCGGGTGCTCCGGTTTCCTCCAACTGTCCAAAGATGTGCAGGTTAGGTGAATTGGCCATGCTAAATTGCCCCTTAGTCTCACAAGGTGTGCAGGTTAGGTCGATTAGGCATGGTAAATGCGTGGGATTACTGGGATAGGACGGCAGAGAGGGCCTGGGTGGGATGCTCTTTTGGTGTGTTGGTGCAGACTCGATGGGCTGAATGGCCTCTTTCTGCACTGGAGGGATTCTATGGTTCTATACAAATACTGTGTCTACAAGAGCAGGTCAGAGACTGGGAATCCTGCGATGAGTAACTCGCCTCCTGACTCCCCAGAGCTTATCCACCGGTCACAGGGCACAAGCCAGGAGTGTGTGATGGAATACTTCCCACTTATCTGGATGGGTGCAGTTCCAACATTACTCAAGAAGCTTGACACCATCCAGCACCAAGCAGCCCACTTGATTGGCACCACACATTCACTCCCTTCATAACTGGCACACAATGGCAGTCATGTGTACTATCTACAAGATGCACTGCAGAAATTCACCGAGACTCCTTAGACAGCACCTTCCAAACCCACACTGCTACTGTCTAGAAGGACAAGGGCAGCAGATACATGGGGAACACCACCATCTGCAAGTTCCCCTTCAAGCCACTCACCATCCTGACTTGGAAATATATCACCATTACTTCACTGTCGCTGGGTCAAAATCCTGACCTCCCTCCCTAACACACTGTGGGCGTACCCACACCAGATGGACTGCACTGGTTCAAGAAGATGGCTCGCCACCACCTTCTGAAGGGCAATTAGGGATATGCATTAAATGCTGGCCTCCCCAGCGACACCCACATCCCATGAATGAATACAAAAAAAAATAAGTGAGTGGATCATACAGCCTTTTGTGTCTTCTCCACCATTCAACAAGATCATTGTAGGATCATTACATTGCCGAAGGAGGTCATTCGGCCCATCAAATCTGCACTGGCTTGCTGAAAGAGCATGCTATCAAGACCCTTTCCCCTGCCTTTTTGCTGTAACCTTGCATGGATGGGTGGCACAGTGGTTGGTACTGCTGCTTCACAGCTCCAGGGACCCAGGTTCGATTCCTGCCTCCGGTCACTGTCTGTGTGGAGTCTACACGTTCTCCCCGTATCTGTGTGGGTTTCCTCCGGGTGCTCCGGTTTCCTCCCACAGGCCAAAGATGTGCAGGTTAGGTTGATTGGTCATGCTAAATTGCCCCTTAGTGTCCCAGGATGCGTAAGTTAGTGGGTTTAGCGGAATGAATATGTGGGGTGATGGGGATAAGGCCTGGGGGGGGATTGTGGTCAGTGCAGATGCAATGGGCCGAATGGCCTCCTTCTGGACTGTAGGGATTCTATGATTCTCTCTTTCAAGATAGAAATCCAATTCCCTTTTGAATACCTCAATCAAGCCTGCCTCCCAGCCCCTCTCAGGAAGTTTGTCCCAGGTTCTAACCATCCTCTGGGTGAAAACATTTTTCGTCACATCACTTTTACTCTTTTTGCCCATTATTTTGAATCTGTGCCCTCTAGTTCCCAATGCTCTCTTGCGAGGGAACAGTTTCTCACTATTTACCCTGTCTGTACCCCTCAGCATGTTCAATATCAAATCTCCTCTCAGCCTCCATTCCACCTAAGGAAAGGAGACCCAACCGTTCCAATCTATCCTCGCAGCTACAGTTTTTTATCCCTGGAATCATTCTAAAATTCATTTATTTGTCACAAGTAAGGCTTACATTAGAACCGCAATGAAGTTACTGTGAAAATCCCCTGGTCGCCACACTCGTGTCTGTTCGGGTACACTGAGGGGCAATTTAGCACGGCCAATGCACCTAACCAGCATGTCTTTCGGACTGTGGGTGGAAACCGGAGCACCCGGAGGAAACCCACACAGACACGGGGAGAACATGCAGACTCTGCACAGATAGTGACCCAAGCCAGGAATCGAACCCAGGTCTCTGGTGCTTTGAGGCAGCAGTGCTAACCCACTGTGCCACCTTGTGAACCTCTTTTGCACTCCCTCCAATCCCTTCACATCTTTCCTCAAATATGACACCCAGAACTGGATGGTCTACTCCAGATGAGGTCCAATGAGTGTCTTACACATGACTGATTTTTGAACTCAACTCGACCGCTCTATCCCCATATCGCTGATTCTCTTTGAGTCCGAAAATCTATCTCAACACCGAATGTACAGTGACTAAGCATCCAAAGCCCTCTACAGTATTTCAATTCGAAGACTTATTTATTTAAAAATCCACACCCAAGGGCTGAGTGGAGACAAGCTTTGCAACCCTCAGAATGCCTGTACCATTCTAACATCCCTTCCAAGCTATGCAGTATCCGTTAAGGTCTTGCAGCAGCCTTTTCCATATCACCAACACATACATATTCAGATAGGCCTTACATAGTTTATATATTTAGTCTTGAATGCTTCCAAACTCCAGAGGGTATAGACCGGTTCATCCCAGTTTAAATTTAAATTATTTATTAGTGTCACAAGTAAGGCTTACATTAACACCACAATGAAGTTACTGTGAAAATCCCCCAGTCGCGACACTCCAGCGCCTGTTCGGGTTACACTGAGGGAGAATTTAGCATGGCCAATGCACCCTAACCAGCGTGTCTTTCGGACTGTGGGAGGAAACCGGAGCACCCGGGGGAAATGTGCAAACTCCATGCAGAGAGTGACCCAAGCTGGGAATCGAACCTGGGTCCCTGGCGCTGCGAGGCAGCAGTGCTAACCACTCTGCCGCCCTATAAATCTAATCAATCCAATGAACCTTCACCCTCCCCAAGCCAAGTATATCCTTGAGTATGGAGACCAAAGTTATAGAGTGCTCCCAGTTGTGGTCTCACCAAAGCCCTGTATAATTGCAGCAAAATTCCCTTTGCAATGAATGCCAGTGTATAATTTGCCTCCCAATCTGGTGTGCCCAGCCTCCGACAGCAGTGATACTGCAACCAGTAATTCGGGCGTGTTCGTATAAATGAGTACATGGCGGCTGCACAAACTATTTAATGAGAAACATGACGGAACATCAAGGGCAACTCTCAAACCATTTCTCAAATCCTCAGAACACACAAGAAAAGAAAGCGGACCATCGGTGTTTCGGTGCCTTAGGATTAGAGAAATTAATTTCTCTTCGGTCAAATTTGAGTGGCTTATGGCAACCTATCTACCCAAAAGCACCAAGTTGCTTTAAAGAGTGAGATATGAGCTGATGACACGACTAGCCTCGACACCCTTTAGGTCAACAGTCAAAGAGGAGAAAAGACTTTCACCTTTCGCCTCCACAGGACACTTCATCGTGAATGAATTACTTTTGAAATGTCGTGTGGGAAAACCTGGCAGCTTGCGTGCACAGCAAGATCCCAGAAACAGTAAATAAGATAGACCAGATAATCTACTTTTTTTGATGGTGTTAGCTGAGGAGGAAATTCTTCAGCCAGAGGGTGGTGAGTCTGTGGAATTCATTGCCCCAGAGGGCTGTGGAGGCCAGGTCATTGAGTGTATGTAAGACAGAGCTAGATAGGTTCTTGATTGGTAAGGGGAGCAAAGGTTACGGGGAAAAGGTGGGAGAATGGGGTTGAGAAACATATCAGCCATGGCGGAGCAGGCTCGAATGGTCTAACTCTGCTCCTACATCTTATGGTCTTATGGAGACGTTGTGGAGGTCTTCTGGTGTTTTGGGTAGCATCCCTGCCCCTTTAAGTCATTGAGTGTCTTTAAGACAGAGATAGATAGGTTCTTGATTGATAAGGGGGTCAGGGGTTATGGGGAAAAGGCAGGAGAATGGGGATGAGAAACAAATCAGCCATGATTGAATGGCAGAGCAGACTCGATGGGCCGAGTGGCCTAATTTTGGTCTTATGGTCTTAACCTTGATAGACACACAATGGGAGGTAAACAGAGAGATAGTAACCACATATGGACAATAAGTAATGGATCTAAATAAGGATTAGGAATCAGCGCAGGCTTGATGGGCTGAAGGGCCTGTTTCTGTGCTGAATTGTTCTTTATCAATGATGGGATATTTCTAACTATATGATCCCATGTGTAAAGCAGCTGGGATCACTGCTCTATCTGCCGCTTGCGATCGGCATGCTGTTCAAGCTCAGTTGTTCTTAGCTCTTCAGTTGTCTGGCATTCCATCCCTCCTCCCAATTCCATCCCCCTCCCTGGCAACTTTACCCTTTACAACTATTTACCCAAATTCCTTTCGAAAGTCACTCCTGAATCTGCTTCCGCCAGCCTTTTCAGGCAAAAACATTCCAGATGATAACGGCCCCTGCTGTGTTTAATATTCAAAAACCAATTTCCCACTCCCCACTCTGGCCCTTCCCCCCCCCCCCCCCCCCCCGAATTACTTTAAATCTGTTTCCTTTAGTTACTGATCGTCCTGCCAGTGGAAGCGGCCTTTCCTTACAGGACATCCTGAGGATGTGATAAGGTGCTTTATCAAGTTTACTTTTCTTCCTAATCTGCCGAGGGATCTATTGCTGATCCAAGGTTCTGTTAACTTTAGGGGAGAACGGTTATACATTGTGAGGCGAATTCAGAAGACGGTTACTGGCAGTATTTATTCTCACTTTGGGACATTGGAAAGAGGCTAATAAATTGGGAAATCACTCTGAATCACACTCATATTAAATTACAAAGTCATATTTAGCTCAGCTTGCCAGTGCCAAGAGAATCTAATCTAATTTCCACCTTTTAGAAAGGCCTGTGCGCGGATGTGTGTGCTGATAGCAAAGCCCTCCACTTTCTTGTTGCCTTGTGTTGGTGAGGCGCCGCCTTGTTTTTTCTTTAGTTTATTTATTAGTGTCACAAGTAGGCTTACATTAACACTGCAATGAAGTTACTGTGAAAATCGCCCAGTCGCCACACTCCGGCGCCTGTTCGGGTACACTGAGGGAGGATTTAGCACGGCCAACGCACCCTAACCACGTCTTTCGGACTGTGGGAGGAAACTGGAGCACCCGGAGGAAACCCACACGGGGAGAACGTACAGACTCCGCAGCGACCCAAGCCGGGAATCGAACCCGGATCCCTGGAGCTGAGGGGCAGCAGTGCTAACCACTGTGCCACCGTGCCGCCCTCTTGAACCACTGCAGTCCATTTTTTTCAAAAGGATTTCTGGCAAAGTCCAGCATTTGTTGCCTATCCCTAATTTCCTTTGAACTGAGTGACTTGCTGGACCATTTCAGGGGGTGGTTAAGAGTCAACCACATTGCTGTGGCTCTGTAGTCACATGTAGGCCAGACCGGGTAAGGACGGCAGATTTCCTTCCCTAAAGGATATTAGTGAACCAGATGGGGTTTTCCGACTAGCAATGATTGTGTCATGCCACAAATAGTGATGTCTTGCTTTCAATTCCAATTATTTTTGGCATGGTGGCGCAGTGGTTAGCACTGCTGCCTCACAGCTCCAGGGACCTGGGTTCGATTCCTGACTTGGGTGACTGTCTGTGTGGAGTCTGCACATTCTCCCCGTGTCTGCGTGGGTTTCCTCCGGATGCTCCAGTTTCCTACCACACCCCAAAGAAGTGCGGGTTAGGTGTATTGGCCATGCTAAATTGCCCCTTAGTGTCCTGGGATGTGTAGGTTAGAGGGATTAGCGGAGTAAATATGTGGGATTACGGGGATAAGGCCGAGGTGGGATTGTTGTCGGTGCAGGCTCGATGGGCCGAGTGGCCTCCTTCTGCACTGTAGGTATTCTATGAATCACCAAATCGCCCACCCTACCAATTTTAGTTGACAATGCTTCTATCCCCATTTAATATTCTCCATCTCCACTTTGTCTAGCTGGGCTCAGAGACTATCTAAGCTGACAATCCCAATGTAGTACTGAGGGAGTGCTGCACTGTCGAAGGTGCCCTCATTCGGGAGAGGCATTAAGCCCAGATTCATAAGAACATAAGAAATAGGAGCAGGAGTAGGCCATCTAGCCCCTCGACCCTGCCCTGCCATTCAATAAGATCATGGCTGATCTGATAGTGGTTCAGTTCCACTTACCCGCCCGCTTCCCATAACCTTTAATTCCCTTATCGATCAGAAATCTATCTACCTGTGACTTAAACATATTTAACGAGGTAGCCTCTACTGCTTCAATGGGCAGAGAATTCCAGAGATTCACTACCCTCTGAGAGAAGAAGTTCCTCCTCAACTCTGTTCTGAACCGGCTCCCCCTTATTTTGAGGCTGTGTTCTCTAGTTCTGGTTTCCCTTCTAAGTGGAAAGAATCTCTCTGCCTCTACCCTATCCAGCCCCTTCATTATCTTATATGTCTCTATAAGATCTCCCCTCAGCCTTCTAAACTCCAACGAGTACAGGCCCAATCTACTCAATCTCTCCTCCTAAGCTAACCCCCTCATCTCCGGTATCAACCTGGTGAACCTTCTCTGTACTCCCTCCAAGGCCAATATATCCTTTCGCAAATAAGGGGACCAAAATTGCACACAGTACTCTAGTTGCGGCCTCACCAGTACCTTGTACAGTTGCAGCATGACCTCCCTGCTTTTATACTTCATCCCCTTCGTGATAAAGGCCAACATTCCATTTGCCTTCTTGATCACCTGCTGCACCTGCAAACTGAGTTTTTGCGATTCATGCACAAGGACCCCCAGGTCCCTCTACACAGTAGCATGTTGTAATTTTTCACCATTTAAATAATAGTCCATTTTACTATTATTCCTTCCAAAGTGGATAACCTCACACACAGTCCAAAGATGTGCAGGATAGGTTGATTGGCCATGTTAAAAATTGCCCCTTAGTGTCCTGGGATGCGTAGATTAGAGGGATTAGCGGGTAACATATGTAGGGATATGGTGGTAGGGCCTGGGTGGGATTATGGTCGGTGCAGACTCGATGGGCCGAATGGCCTCTTTCTGTACTGTAGGGTTTCTATGATGACTTGTCAACGTTATACTCCATCTGCCAGATCCTCGCCCATTCACTCAGCCTATCCAAATCTCTCTGCAGACTTTCTGCATCCTCCACGCAATTCGCTTTCCCACTCATCTTTGTGTTATCCGCATAGAATGTGCCATTCTAGCTTACTCTTCTCAGTAGACACAAAAGATTCTACCGCCATTATTTCAAAGAAGAACAGGGAAGTCTGTGCTCCAGTGTCCTGGAAAATACTTATCCCTCTATCAACGGCACTATAACAGGCTATCTTGCTGTGCTTCCTGTGCGTGAACTGGGTGTGTTTCTCCGATATTACAACACTTCAAAATTGAACTGAGAACAAAGAATAGTACAGCCCAGAAACAGGCCCTTCGGCCCTCCAAGCCTGCGCCGATCATTTTGCCTGCCTAAACTAAAACTGTGTGGACTTACGGAATCCGTATCCTTCCATTCCCATCCTATTCATGTATTCATCCAGTTGCCCCTTAAATGCCGCCATCGTACCTGCTCCTGCCACCTCCCCGATTGCTTCATTGGCTATAAAGCACTTTGTGTCATCCAGAGGTTGTGAAAGGAGCTATATAAATGTAGGTATTTCTCGGCACGGTGGCACAGTGGTTGGCACAGCTGCCTCACAGCTCCAGGGACCCGGGTTCGATTCTCAGCTTGGGTCACTGTCTGTGTGGAGTCTGCACGTTCTCCCCGTGTCTGCGAGGGTTTCCTCCGGGTGCTCCGGTTTCCTCCCACAGAAAAAAGATGGGCGGGTTAGGTTGATTGGTCATGCTAAATTGCCTCTTAGTGTCTAAAGATGTGTAGGTTAGTGAGGCAAATATGTGGGGTTACGGGGATAGGGCCTATTGGGGATTGTTGTCGGTGTAGGCTCGAAGGGCCGGGTGGCCTCCTTCTGCACTGTAGGGTTTCTATGATTCTATGAAGCCTAACCAAACACCCACTGTGTTAATAAAAGCAAAATACCACTGAGGCTGGAAATCTGAAATAAAAGCCGAAAATGCTGTATAAACTCAGCAGGAATGGCGGGGCCTGTGGAGAGAGAAACAGAGTTTACGGTTTGAGCTCATATGATTCTTCCTCGGGACTAAAGCGAGGGAGAAATGTGGTGGATTTTATATGGTTAGGAAAAGGGTG
This sequence comes from Mustelus asterias, assembly GCF_964213995.1. Lineage (NCBI taxonomy): Eukaryota > Metazoa > Chordata > Chondrichthyes > Carcharhiniformes > Triakidae > Mustelus > Mustelus asterias. The sequence goes on along the minus strand of NW_027591347.1, from coordinate 13,349 downwards.
GAGCAAAATGGAAGGTCAATGATAAATGGGAGTTAGGAGAGATTTTACAAAGGTGTTCAGGGCACAGGACAAATAATGAAGGAGGTGGTCATCGACTACAGAAAGCGTAGAGGAGAACATGCCCCTGTCTACATCAATGGGGATGAAGTAGAAATGGTCGAGAGCTTCAGATTTTTAGGTGTCCAGATCACCAACAACCTGTCCTGGTTTCCCCATGCCGACACTATAGTTAAGAAAGCCCACCAACGCCTCTACTTTCTCAGAAAACTAAGGAAATTTGGCATGTCAGTTACAACTCTCACCAATATTTACACATGCACCATAAAAAGCATTCCTGGTTGTATCACAGCTTGGTCTGGCTCTTGCTCTGTCCAAGACCGCAAGAAACTACAAAGGGTCGTGAACGTAGCCCAATCCATCACGCAAATCAGCCTCCCATCCATTGACTCTATCTACACTTCCCGCTGCCTCGGCAAAGCAACCAGCATAATCAAGGACCCCACGCACCCCGGACATTCTCTCTTCCACCTTCTTCTGTCGGGAGAAAGATAAAAAAGTCTGAGGTCACGTACCAACCGACTCAAGAACAGCTCCTTCCCTACTGCCATCAGACTTTTGAATGGACCTACCTCATACTAAGTTGCTCTTTCTGTACACACCAGCTATGACCGTAACACTACATTCTGCACTCTCTAGTTTCCTTGTCTATGAACAGTATGCTTTGTCTGTATAGCGCTCAAAAAATAATACTTTTCACTGTATCCCAACACATGTGACAATAAATCAAATCAAGTCAGTGTTAATGGCCGTGTTAAGGACTATAGAAAGTGCTGATAATGACATAAAGGCAAGATGGCAAAATATGTTAATAGGAGAACAGAGGTCAGTGGTGAGAGAAAACCGAACAACAAGTGACAGATGGCCCTGTGAGGTGCAGCGTGGAGAGGGTTGGATTGGGACAAAAAGGATCAAGGCGGAGGAGGAAGTTCACTCTAAAGTTGTTGAACTCAATGTTGTAACACCTGATGTGTTACATCCATTAAAGCATTAGACACGCATCATGCTACTCTCGAGATACCACCGGTGATAGTAAAGTGGAAACTGGGGGAGGGTTCCTTCTTGCTTTGCTCCACTGTGCATCCCATCAGGTAAATCGATCAACGTTGATTGGGCGGCACAATGGCTAGCACTGCTGCCTCTCAGCACCAGGGAAGCAGGTCCGATTCCGGCCTTAGGTCACTGTTTGTGTGTTCTCCCGCGTCTGTGTGGGTTTCCTCCAGGTGCTCCCTCAATTTGAATCCACTCTTTTCCCCCTACTTCATCCCCCTTCCCTTACCTTTTCTCCTCCCCCGCTTCCCCTTTTCTACATTCTACCTCTGTCCTACTCCCCCACCCCACATCTTCATCTGTCACAGCTTACAGCTTCTCTGCCTTTTGGCCATTCACACCCTTTATTCTCTCTATGGGCTGCCATTAGCAGCCTTTCCCCTGGTTTCTGTGGCTATGACTCATCTTTCATTCCCCCCCCGCAGTATAAATATCTCCCACTTTCTAGGCCTTTTTTGCTTTGACAAAGGGTCACCTGGACTCGAAACGTCAGCTCTTTTCTCTCCTCGCAGACCTGCTGAGATTTTCCAGCATTTTCTCTTTTGGTATCTGAAAGACGTGCCGGTTAGGGTGCATTGGCCGTGCTAAATTCTCCCTCAGAGTAACCGAACAGGCGGCGGAGTGTGGCGACTAGGGGATTTTTCGGAGTAACTTTATTGCAGCGTTAATGTATGCTGACTTGTGACAATAATAAACTTTTAAACAAATAACAACATTCTGACAGCTGGGAGGTGTTACAGGATGGAAACTGCAAGCATTTCTCACATTGCAATTCCTTTTTGTCTTGACTCCTAGAAGAAAGTTGATGCGAAACAAAGAGTAAGTGTAAGATAGAGAGAGAGAGAGAAGACACAAGATTGCGTTGCCATGTCTCTGAAGTACTGTGATGCCCCGGGGCCAGAGGCAACCAGCAACAGTTTCTGGATGGTGAGTTTCACAAGATCAAAGTTTACCTTCAAGGGATGTGACTCGTGTTTAGCACGAGTAATACTCCTCTGATATCTAGTTCTGAGGGATGATTCAAGTTAATCATTTTACCGAGACACAAAAAAAAATAGGTCTCCAAAAATAATAGGGAAGAGACTTGCGCCAGGCAGACAGAAGGCCCCAGGGTAGTATTGAGAAACTATAATTGGCTCCTCAGCCCAAGAAGTGGCAAAATAGCTCGGCCTTCTGAATAATCTCATATAGGGCAGCACAGTGGGTTAGCACTGCTGCCTCACAGCGCCAGGGACCCGGGTTCGATTCCGGCCTTGGGTCACTGTCTGTGCGGAGTTTGCACGTTCTCCCCCGTGCCTGCGTGGGTTTCCTCCGGTTTCTTCCCACAGTCTAAAGATGTGCGAGTTAGGTGGATTAACCATGCTAAATTGATCCTAGTGTCAGGGGATTAGCCAGGGTAAATGTGTGGGGTTGCAGGGATGGGGCCCTGGTGGGATTCTGCTCGGTGCAGACTCGATGGGCCGAATGGCCTCCTCCTGCGGGTGCTCCAGTTTCCTCCCACAGTCCAAAGATGTGCAGGTTAGGTGGTTGGGCCATGCTAAATTGCTCCTTAGTGTCCCAGGATGTGCAGGTTAGGTGGATTGGCCATACTAAATTGCCCCTTAGTATCCCAAGATGTGTAGGGTAGGGGGATTAGTGGGGTAAATATGTAGGGTTTACAGGATAGGGGCCGGGTAAGATACTCTATCAGAGAGTCAGTGCAGACATGATGGGCCGAAAGGCCTTCCTTTGTACTGTAGGGATTCTATGATTAATATAAAGTTAGTAAGAGTTTTAACAACACCAGGTTAAAGTCCAACAGGTTTATTTGGTAGCAAATGCCATTAGCTTTCGGAGCGCTGCTCCTTCGTCAGATGGAGTGGAAATCTGCCAAATAAACCTGTTGGACTTTAACCTGGTGTTGTTAAAACTCTTACTGTGTTTACCCCAGTCCAACGCCGGCATCTCCACATCATAATATAAAGTTGACATAGCAGATGAACTTCTTAAAAAAAAAAGTTTCTTAAAAAGCAATGTGCTTTTTTAAAAAAATTATGAAAAAAATTACAGAATGAATGAAATAGCTTTTCAGGGCCAGTTAGAGTGCTTAGCAGTAACGATGGAGTTAGTATGCTGTTAAAAACCCAGGCCAGCTCGTTCAATAAGGTGTAACTTTTCCAAGAATTTTCACATCAAGGCTAATAGCAAAAATAGAAGTTCTCGTTAGTCCAATTGATGACAGTCTGGGGGTGCCTCATCAGTGGATACTTGGACTTCTACATTATTCTACGCATGTGAGGAGAGCTGAAATTATGGTTGTGTTCAGTTAAGTGATGGCAGTAAACACTGACAGTTTAACTATCATTTACATTGCGATATCCAGGCCTTTTTAAAAAATTCACAGAATCCCAACTGTGCAGAAAGAGGCCATTTGGCCCCCATAGAACCTGCACCCATAACAATCCCACCCAGGCCCTCGCTCCGTAACCCCCCATATTTAACATAGCAATAAATGTAGCCCTAGTGACCTAATGGATAAGGCACTGGCCTCCTAAGCCAGGGATTGTGGGTTCGAATCCCATCTGGGGTGTTGCTAATTTTAAAAAAGATTTACCAGGATGTTGCCTGGTATGGAGGGTGTTAGCTATGAGGAGAGGTTGGAGAAACTTGGTTTGTTCTCACTGGAAGGGCGGAGGGTGAGGGGCGACCTGATAGAAGTCTACAAGATTATGAGGGGCATGGACAGAGTGGATAGTCAGAAGCTTTATCCCAGGGTGGAAGAGTCAGTTACTATGGGGCACAGGTTTAAGATGCGAGGGGCAAGGTTTAAAGGAGATGTACGAGGCAAGTTTTTTACACAGAGGGTGGTGGGTGCCTGGAACTCGCTGCCGGGGGGAGGTAGTGGAAGTGGATACGGTAGTGACTTTTAAGGGGCATCTTGACAAATACATGAATAGGATGGGAATGGAGGGATATAGTTCCCAGAAGGGTAGGGGTTTTAGTTCAGTCGGGCAGCATGGTCGGTGCAGGCTTGGAGGGACGAAGGGCCTGTTCCTGTGCTGTAATTTTCTTTGTTCTTTGTTCTCTTTATTTATCACGCTAATCCCCCTGACACTAAGGGGCAATTTAGCATGGCCGATCAACCCAACGTGCATATCTTTGGAGTGTGGGAGGAAACCGGAGCACCCGGAGGAAACCTACGCAGACACGGGGAGAACGTGCAAACTCCACACAAACAGTGACCCAAGCCAAATTGAACCCAGAACCTTGGAACTGTGAGACAGCAGTGCCACCATGTCGCCCATCACTTATAAGATGGTGGCACCGCTGGCTGAGCCAGCATTTATTGCCCTTCCCTGGTTGCCCTTGAACTGAGTGATTTGCTAGGCCACCATCAGAGGGCAGTTGAGATTCAACCATGTTGCTGTGTGTCTGAAGTCACATGTAGGCAATGGTTCAATGGTCATCACTGGACTTTTAACTGACTTTCAGCTGGATAAGAAGTTAAAATTACCCAGTGGAATATTCCAGTGCAGAAATCAGCAATTCGACCCATCGTGGTGGAGTGAATACTAGCTAAATCCCACCATCCAGTTGACTTCACAAAAGTTTTACTACTCTTTATTCATCAAATGTCTAAAGTTTAAAAAAAAGTTTATTAGTGTCACAAGTAGGCTCACATTAACACTGCAATGAAGTTACTGTTAAAATCCCCAAATTGCCACACTACGGCGCCTGTTTGGGTACACTGAGGGAGAATTTAGCATGGCCAATGCACCCTAACCGGCACGTCTTTCAGACTGTGGGAGGAAACTGGAGCACCCGGAGGAAACCCACGCAGACACGGGGAGAACGTGCAGACTCCGCACAGACAGTGACCCAAGCCGGGAATCAAACTCGGGTCCCTGGCGCGGTGAGGCAGCAGCGCTAACCACTGTGCCACCATGCCATCTGATTCCCCTTTTTGAGATAATTTACGGAAAATGGCTCGGTGCACACACTTTAACCACATTCTGTGCAAAACAATTATTTTCAAATCACGTTTTTTTATGATTGTCTTAAAGTTGTAAAAGCAAAACAGGGTTGGGGATGTCAATGTACCCCGTTCCTCATGAAGAAGGATCAAAACTGCTGCTTCAGCCCGATGGCATGGCAGAGACACTTACAACCCCAAGGAATCACAGCCGTCAACTCAATGATCCATTGTACAGGGTGTTGACGCTTCAAACCAATCGTGGCACTTCTCCAGGCCTAAGGCAATCCCAAAAAGCAGCAGCTTGCATTACAATTGGGGTGGCACGGTGGCACGGTGGGTTAGCACTGCTGCCTCACTGCGCCGGGGACCCGGGTTCAATTCCAGCCTCGGGTCACTGTCTGTGTGGAGTCCGCACGTTCTCCCCGTGTCTGCATGGGTTTCCTCCGGGTGCTCCGGTTTCCTCCCGCAGTCCAAAAGATGTGCCGGTTAGGTGGATTGGCCATGCTATATTGCCCCTTAGTGTCCAAAGATGTGCAGGTTAGGGGGATTGGCCATGCTAAATTGCCCCTTAGTGCCAGGGGGATTAACAGGGTAAATATGTGAGATTACGGGGATAGGTCCTGGGTGGGATTGTTGTCTGTGGAGGCTCAATGGGCCTTACTACTCAGAGTAGTAAGGGCGTGGAATGCCCTGCCTGCAGCAGTAGTGGACTCGTCAACATTAAGAGCATTCAAATGGTTATTGGATAAACATATGGATGATATTGGAATAGTGTAGATTAGAGGGGCTTTAGATTGGTTCCACTGGTCGGCGCAACATCGAGGGCCGAAGGGCCTGTACTGCGCTGTAATGTTCTAAATGGCCTCCTTCTGCACTGTAGGGATTCTATTCTATGAATTGCATCTTTAACATGGTACAATCACCCAAGGGGCTTCACAAGAGAGTGTCAGCAGACAAACACTGACAGCGAAAACAGTTGATCAAATGCTTGGTCAAGTCTTAGAGGAGGAGAGAAAGATGGAGAGGTTCAGGGATGGAAGTCCAGTGCTTAGGGCCGAGATGGTATAGCCACTAATGGCGGGGTGATAGAAAGCAATGCAAGAAGGCCAGAGTTGGAGGAGCCCAAATTTAGAGGAGGGTTGTCGAGCTGGGGGGGCGGGGGGGGGGGGGGGGGTTAATCCCAATACATGTGACAATAATAAATCAACTCAAACATAACTGAGTAGCAGTGTTTTGATTTCCTCTCCCAGCCAGATAAATACAAAAGCACAGCCAAACGCACGGACGATGGCTACAAGATCTGCAACGACATCATCTTGTGTTTTCAAGAGAGGGCAAAGATTGAGAAACAGTACGCCCTGCAGATTTCAGCCTGGTCACGGAAGTGGAAACCACTGGTCGAAGCAAGTGAGTATGTCCATAAGGGTGAAAGGTAAGAGTAGTGGATTTCCTCGGAGATTTCCTGGGGCAACACGGTGGCACAGTGGTTGGCACAGTGGTTAGCACCGCTGCCTCACAGCGCCAGGGACCCGGGTTCAATTCCCGGCTTGGATCACTGTCTGTCTGTTGTCCCTGTGTCTGAGTGGGCTTCCTCCGGGTGCCCCGGTTTCCTCCCACAGTCCAAAGATGTGCAGGTTAGGTTGATTGGCCATGCTAAATTGACCCTAGTGTCAGCGGGATTCGCAGGGTAAGTATGTGGAGTTACGGGAATAGGGCCTGGATGGGATTGTGGTCGGTGCAGATTCGATGGGCTGAATGGCCTCCTTTGCACTGTAAGGATTCTATGAGGTAGGCCAGTGTGTGGTGAGGTTGGAGAAGCTGGGCTGGTTGCCCTTCCAGTGGTGAAGCTGATGGAGAAATTTATCAGTTATTCAAAACTGAGGAGTTTCGATATAGGAAGTCGGGAGAAACTCTTTGCTCTGATAAATGTGTTGGTAACAAAAGGTCATGGATTTAAAATAATTGGGAAAAGACCTCCCAGAGGAAATGGGAGAATACCTTTTCACCTGACGGTCTTCAGGCAGTCCTTGAAAGAGTGGTAGACTCAGATTCAATGAAATTTTCAGAAGGTGCATGTACTCAAAGAGAAATGGTTGGCAGGGGTATACAACAAAAAGCTAGGGGCTCTGTCAAAGAGCCAGAACGTGCAAGACAGGCCGAATCCTCCAATTCTAGGTAAAGGGTGGGGGTGAGGTGTCCATTTGAGGCTTCCCAAACATTCCCTGTTCGCATAGAACTGTTCCTTTTGTTAGTAAGGACATCAGGAAAGACTTTTGGGGAGGCGTTGGCCTAGTGGTGTTATCGCTAGACAATTAATCCAGAAACTCAGCGAATGTTCTGGGGACCCGGGGTTCGAATCCCGCCACGGCAGATGGTGGAATTTGAATTCAATAAAAAATATCTGGAATTAAGAATCTACTGATGACCATGAAACTATTGTCGGAAAAACCCATCTGGTTCACTAATGTCCTTTCGGGAAGAAAATCTGCTGTCCTTATCTGGTCTGAGCTATATGTGACTCCAGAGGCTCAGCCAACGACATCCATGTCCCACGAATGGGAAAAAAAAACACTGCTTGGACAATGAGTCTGAATGCAAGCGGGAATCTTTTACATCCATCTTCCATCATGGAATCTTTTCGATCCACTTTTTGAGAGGGAAGACAGGGCCTCGGCTTAATATCTTTATCCAAAAGACAGCACCTCCAGCAGTGTAGCACTCACTCAGTACCACACTGGGAGTGTCAGCCTAGATTTTATGCTCCAGTCTCCAAAGTGGTGTCAGATCTTTGCTGATCAGTCTTCAACAGGTTTATAATTAGAGCTGGACAATCTGGGAGTTAAATCAGGTGCCATTTTTTCAAATATAAAAGCAAAATACTGCGGGTGCTGAAATCAAAAGTTAAAGTTTATTTATTAGTGTCACAAATAGTCTTACATTAACACTGCAATTAAGTCACTGTGAATATCCCCTAGTCGCCACACTCCAACGCCTGTTCAGGTCAATGCACCCGAACCAGCGCGTCTTTCAGACTGTGGGAGGAAACCAGAGCACCCGGAGGAAACCCACGCAGACACCTGGGAGAACGTGCAGACTCCACACAGACAATGACCCAAGCCGGGAATTGAACCCAGGTCCCTGACACTGAGAGGCAGCAGTGCTAACCCACTGTGCCACCTTGCCGCTCAAATCTGAAACAAAAACAGAAAATGCTGGAAAATCTCAGCAGGTCTGACAGCATCTGTGGAGAGAGAATAGAGCCAACGTTTCGAGTCGGGAGAGATACAAAAGGCTCCCGAGGGGCAATTTTTTTCACACAGAGGGTGGTGAGTGTCTGGAACGAGCTGCCAGGGGCAGTAGTAGAGGCGGGTACAATTTCTGTCTTTTAAAAAGCGTTTAGACAGTTACGTGGGTAAGATGGGTATAGAGGGATATGGGTCAAACGTGGGAATAGCTTAGTCGTTAAAATAAAAAGGCAGCATGGACAAGTTGGGCCGAAGGGCCTATTTCCATGCTGTAAACCTCTATGACTCTATGACCCTTCATCAGAGACTTTGTCCTGCACAGGCGAAGTGTCATCCCGAATCGAAACGTTGGCTCTATTCTCTCTCCACAGATGCCGTCAGACCTACTGAGATTTTCCAACATTTTCTGTTTTTGTGCCCCCCCCGAACCCACAAGGGTTGTGGATGCTGGGGGACTATTGGAGCTCCAAGACTTTGGACTCGAGGCTAAGAGTCCAAAGGATATGGAGTAAAGTTGGGTAAATGGAACTGAGGTACCAATCAGCCGTGAGTGAATTGAATGGTTCGAGAGGCTGAATGGCCTCCTGTTCCTATGAGAAGCCTCATGGCTATTTATTCCTCTCAACTATGACTTAGATTGGATTCTCTCAGGTACTGTAGTTTAATAATAGACTACGATGGTCACAGCCCCGTTGGAGAAATAGCCTGTACACCAAATTGAAAATCTTGGCTTGGTCACCTCCCCTGATCTCCAGCGGAACTCTCACATATGCCCCGCTACTAGGAAGCTGGTTTCCGATTTCATGCCAAAAAACCTTCTCTTTAAAGTTCAGGGGAGGATCTTCCAGCACATCTCTTCCGCCGTTGGACACAAGACAAGCAAAGGCTTGTTCCCTGATGGCGAACTCTCTCTCGCTCTCCCCTCTGCCTGTTTCTCTCTCCCTGTATCTCTGGATCACGGTGGCCAGTGGTATTCCGGACACCCCTTGTTTCTTCCTGCTGAGCTCCAAACATCTTTTCCCACTTGTTCATCGGCTGTGGGTAGCGTATGCACTTCGCAGCCATACTTCATTGGCTGTGGGACATCCTGAGATTGGGAAACGTGCTGTAGAAATTCGAGGGCAGGATTTCCGCCCCCAGAGCATGATTAGCGGCAGTGCTCACCATCACCTTCCCCAGGGTCGGTGGTGACGTTCACGAGGGGTCATAGGTTCAAGGTGAAGGGGGGGAGGTTTAACACAGATATCAGAAGGACGTATTTTACACAGAGGGTGGTGGGGGCCTGGAATGCGCTGCCAGGCAAGGTGGTGGAGGCGGACACACTGGGAACGTTTAAGACTTATCTAGACAGCCATATGAACGGAGTGGGAATGGAGGGATACAAAAGAATGGTCTAGTTTGGACCAGGGAGCGGCACGGGCTTGGTGGGCCGAAGGGCCTGTTCCTGTGCTGTATTGTTCTTTGTTCTTTGTTCACCTGGTGGTGGGCTCTTCCGGTCCCTGCTTGTTGTTAGCAGGTTTTCCCATTGTTCCCACCCATGGCTGCTGGGAAATCCCTGGTGGGGCCGGGGGAGGTGTGTCACCATCAGAGGGATCAGAAAATCCCTCTGGCGGAACCAGGCAGAGAATTTCAGCTCAATTTTTTAAAAATTCATTTGTGGGACATGGGCGTCGCTGGCTGGGCCAGCATTTATTGCCCATCCCTAGTTACTCGAGAGCAGTTGAGAGTCAACCACTTTGCTGTGGCTCTGGAGTCACATGTAGTCCAGACTGGGTAAGGAGGGCAGATTTCCTTCCCTAAAGGGACATTAGTGAACCAGATGGGTTTTTCCAACAATGGTCATCAATAAATTCTTAATTCCCAGATTGAATTAAATTCCACCATCTGCCGTGCTGGGATTCCAACCCCGGTCCCAGAACATTAGCTGAGTTTCTGGATTAATAGTCGAGCGATAATACCACTAGGCCATTGTCACATTTGATATTGATGTTTGTAAACTAGCTGGTGTGTTTCCTCCATTACAACAGTGACTACACGTCAAAGGAAATGTCTAATTAGTTGGGAGGCGCTCTGAGACTGTGGGTGGCACTATACAAATGCAAGTCCTATTCTTTTGCATCTACCCTGGAGTAGATTGACACTGGCAGAAGCAATAGCCCGAGTTGTAACTGCTTCTTCAGCAGGACCAGTTCTGACTCCACTTGTAAGTGGATTGATTCTCTTTAGTGACTGTGTCCTCAGGAAGATTGATTGGATATTTAAGCGGTTTATTTGGAATCACGAGCTTTCAGAGCACTGCTCCTTCAGCGGCACAGTGGTTAGCACTGCTGCCTCACAGCACCAGGGACCCGGGTTCAATTCCCAGCTTGGGTCACTGTCTGCGCAGAGTCTCCCCGTGTCTGCGTGGGTTTCCTCCGGGTGCTCCAGTTCCCTCCCACAGTCTGTAAGACGTGCTGGTTAGGGTGCATTGGCCATGCTGAATTCTCCCTCAGTGTACCTGAACAGGCACCCGAATGTGGCGAGTGGGGGATTTTCACAGTAACTTCATTGCAGTGTTAATAAAGTTTATTTAATAGGCTTACATTCACACTGTAATGAAGTTACTGTGAAAATCCCCTGGTTGCCACGCTGTGGCACCTGCTCGGGTACACTGAGGGAGAATTTAGCATGGCCAATGCACCCTAACCTGCACATCTTTGGACTATGGGAGGAACCCGGAGGAAACCCACGCAGATGCGGGGAGAGTGTGCAAACTCCACACAGACAGTGACCCAAGCCAGGAATTGAACCCAGGTTCCTGATGCTGTGAGGCAGCAGTGCTAACCACTGTGCCACCCCTCCAGGGACAAGTAAGCCTACTTGTGACACTAATAACTTAAACTTAAACTCATCAGGTGAGTGGCTACTCAAGGAGCAGCGCTCCAAAAGCTCGTGATTCCAAATAAAAACCTGTTGGACTTTAACCTGGTGCTGTGCTCACCCTAGTCCAACACCGACAATCCACATCATGGATATTTAATGACCCAGCTTGTCAAAGGACTGTATCAGAGTTTGTAGCGGACCTAACTGCATACCACGTATACTCAGCCTGTCTATCGTACTCACCAGGTCCTATGTACGGTACTCTGTTGAAGGCGTGGCACGCCTTCCTAACCTCCGCAGACCGCCTGAGCGAGCTCCACGTGGAGATCCAGAAATCACTGGTGACCGAGGACACAGCCAAGCTTCAGAACTGGCAGAGGGAGACGTACCACAAGAAATTCTTCGGGGGCTTCAAGGAGACCCACGAGGTGAAGAGTGGATTCCGAAAAGCACAGAAGCCCTGGACAAAGAAACTGAAAAAGGTACGTCACGATTGAGATCATAATGGGCCTACGATGAGTTTGCTCCATAACTGGCACCACCTTTAACAGGAATGCAGCACACATACAATAAATCGTACACGCTAGTGATATGTCACCCAATACTGTAATAAGTCCCATCACCAAAATCCCTTTATTTACAATTCCAATGGCAGTACACAGAGTGCGATCAGTCAACAGTCTACCTTCAGGAGTGCCAGAGGAACTGACATTCCCGGTTAAATGCACGGAAAAGACTCCCTGATTGGCCCATCAATTGAATCCCGGTCTTTTTTGGCAAAACAAGTGAACTAAATTAAATTAATTGAAGGACAAATTAAAAAGGGGCAGCTCCCAAAAAAAAAGAAGCGAACCGCCCGAAACAAAAGACAAAGTAGAAAGGAAACTTAAAACTTTTTGAATGTGATCGAAGGAGTCTATGATGCACTCCAGCCCCAGCGGTGCCCAGCGGTGCCCAGCGGGCACGGAAGGCCTCCACGTACAGGGTAAATGGTAGGACTCTGAAGAGTGCAGTTGAACAGAGGGATCTGGGAATACAGGTTCAGAGTTCCCTAAAAGTGACGTCACAGGTGGATAGGGTCGTAAAGAGTGCCTTTGGTACATTGGCCTTTATAAATCGAAGTATCGAGTATAAAAGTTGGAGTGTTATGGTAAGGTTATATAAGGCATTGGTGAGGCCGAATTTGGAGTATTGTGTACAGTTTTGGTCACCTAGTTACAGGAAGGATGTAAATAAGATTGAAAGAGTGCAGAGAAGGTTCACAAGGATGTTGCCGGGACTTGAGAAGCTGAGTTACAGAGAGAGATTGAATAGGTTGGGACTTTATTCCCTGGAGCGTAGAAGATTGAGGGGAGATTTGATAGAGGTGTATAAGATTTTGATGGGTATAGATAGAGTGAATGCAAGCAGGCTTTTTCCGCTGAGGCTAGGGGAGAAAAAAACCAGAGGGCATGGGTTAAGGGTGAAAGGAGAAAAGTTTAAAGGGAATATTAGGGGGGGCTTCTTCACGCAGAGAGTGGTGGGAGTGTGGAATGAGCTGCTGGATAAAGTGGTAAATGCGGGGTCACTTTTAACATTTAAGAAAAACTTGGACGGGTTCATGGATGAGAGGGGTGTGGAGGGATATGGTCCAAGTGCAGGTCAGTGGGACTAGGCATAAAATGGTTCGGCACAGACAAGAAGGGCCAAAAGGCCTGTTTCTGAGCTGTAATTTTCTATGGTTCTATGGTTCTATAGTGCCCTCGGACACCGCATGCTCCCTCTCCAGGGACACCCGGCCGCGAATGTAGCCGCGGTAGACAGACAGTCGGGTCGGACGACCCCCTTGGTCACCCGCTGCCTGGACCTGTTTATGGCAAGTTTAGACAGGCCCATGAGGAGGTTCATGAGGAGGTCCTCCACCTTCCCCGCGCTACCACCCACCCCCCCCCCCCCCCCCCCCCCCTCACCGGGTGTCTGTAGATCAGGAGCATGGGACTGAAACGCAAACAAAACATCAATAAAAGGTTTTTAAGGTAACTAAAAAGGGAGTGTAGTCTTCGCACAGAGAGTGGTGGATGTGTGGAATGAGCTGCCAGATGAAGTGGTGGATGCAGGCTCACTTTTAACATTTAAGAAAAACTTGGACAGGTACATGGATGAGAGGGGTGTGGAGGGATATGGTCCAGGTGCAGGTCAGT